>NW_018230553.1:178977-246789 GCF_001263595.1 Phalaenopsis equestris | reverse complement strand
AATATATATATATATATATAATTTCAATGTGTAAGCTAACTACTTCAGCCAATACTCGACCACATAAACTCCATTAAAATCGTGAACGCACACGAGAATTCATCTGTTTTCACACGCAAAACCCCAAGTGGCACTGTTGTAAATAATTGAAAATTGAGAGGATACACTTTCATTTCCTTATAAATGTCTCCCCCAAAAACAAAGAAGAACAACAAATTACTCACAAATTACTCAGCCAGCTAAAACAAACAAAAAAAAAAAAATGCCTCTTAGGTCCTGCTCCCTCTCTGTCCTCTGTCTCTCCAATCGCTTCTTCAAACTCCTCACCAAATCCCTCTTCCATCATCAACGTACAAACTCCATTCCAAATTCACCTAAAAATGCTTCTCCTTCCTCTCTCCATACAAATGGCATCCTAATTCTCCCGTCACAAACGCTAATCTTTAACTTCGAAGGCTGGCTTCTGAAATCCTCCTCCGCCTTCCCATACTTTATGGTTGTGGCTTTCGAAGCCTGCAGTTTATTTAGATCTCTCCTCCTTCTCTTTCTCTACCCTTTGGTATGTTGCATGAAGAATGAAGCAGGATTGAAGATGATGGTGCTTGTCTGCTTCTTTGGTGTGAAAAAGGAGAATTTGAGGGTTGCAAGGGTTGCTTTGTTCAAGTTTTTTATGGAGCATATAGGCGAGGAAGAGATTAAGGTGTTGAGAAGCGGAAGAAGGAGGATGGGGGTGAGCAACATGCCTAAGGTTATGGTGGAGAGCTTTTTGAAAGATTATATGGAGACTGAGGTAGTGATTGGGAGGGAGTTAAAGGAGTTTTGTGGGTTTTATACTGGTTTTATGGATTGGAAAAGGGAAGAAATGATTATGGTGATTAATGGTGAAGACGCTTTACGGTTTGGCAGCTCTTTTGAAGATATACATCACAAGGTATTCTCATATTGCAATGTCAACTTTTTCTTTAGATAAATTTTCTACTATTACTTTCTTTTATGCTCGTAACGCATAGAAAATAGGTTGATTAATTTGAACTAATTTGAACTACCATCTTTAGCCGACAATGATTATGGTTGCCAATCTTGCAGAGCAACGCCTCTTGCAAATCTATAGTTTTTCATTGAACTTTTATTCATCTTTTTGTACTCCTAGCATAATTTCAGTAGCTTCATCTTGATTTGACTATATTCATCATGATGTTAACATGAATTATGTTTAAAAACTCAGTTTTTAGTTGCCGTTATACTGGTTTTTAATGGATTCAATTTGCTAGCTTTTAAATGGAGATGAAACGAAAATGACTGGTTAATTTTGGTTGTAATAATATTATATATTCTCCGGCATAATATCCATATTGTAGAGCAGAAATCATGACTTCGTATTAATAATCGTAACTTCTTATGCGGTTTTATCTAGTATCTTGGCCTGATAAGGACGTCATCGCTTAACAAAAACGGATCAATTGCTTTGCTATATTTCTTTGTTTTATTCTTCAAATTTTATCTCATATTAATTTGATGGAGAGGAATAAATAAATTAAAATTATTAGCCTTCTACAAATCATGGCATTGATTTGCAAGACAAACCAATAGCAATTAGAGAAATCAATGGCTGTCTATTTATTTCACAAATTTGATTAAGTTTAATAAAAAATATGTGAATCAAGTTTTATCGTTGACCACAAGTATGGTTTTGATTTTTCTTTTACATTTTTTACAAACATGATTTATCATTAAATATATCCTGAATCTAATTTTGTTAGTTTTATTAATGTCATGAAATTTTTCTCTGAAAATATTTCATCAGTAAGACAGATATTTAATCCTACAAACTATTAAACATAAAATGAGAGACAAACCCTTCCTGATTGGACTGCGTAATTATTCAACTTGAAAAGCGGACAGCACTGGATAACTGTCATTAAACTCATTTGCTATTTTTGAATTTATTTCTTATTTCTAACTTTAATCGAAATGACTAAAATATAAAGGCGTAAATGTGATGAAGGTTATCGTATGAATCATCTGTAGTACTGATATTTCCCGAGAACAATAATTTTTTTATTTTTCACTATTTTGATTCCCCACTTAAATTTTAAGTTAAATTTTAACTTTTGCAATGTATTCATTAATGGAGTTATAATTACATTTCAATTTCGAATGCTATCATATCAATGTTATTATATAAATATGTGCTAAACTTTTATAATACAATTTTCAAATTTCGTTGAGCTAGTTCCTGTTTAAACGCTCCCCTCACTCACTTTTGACTTCTTCTGTTGCTCACATTTGATGTCGACCTCATCTAATATAAGGAATACTTTGTCCTAAAGGACAACCAACGTCAAGAAATGGTAAACCATTTCCCAAAAAACTAAACAATTTTAACCTATTGATTAACATTGTTTACCCATGTACCTTTTTTTTTCTTAATGTTACCTCAAATGCAAGTGAATATTACGTGCGAAGTCTGCATATATACGGACTCTTTGTTCAATCATGTTGTGTACACATAGGTACAATGATGTATAACATGACATATTTGTAGTAGCATGCATGCATTTAAATTTTGTACCTAATACTTTGTCAAATGTGAGAACCTCAGAAAATTATTAGGTAAAACATGTTATTCTTTTTGCGGAGAAACATTTTTTTTTATAATATTTAAGGGAAAAAAATATTAATCAAAGAGATGAAGCGTTTGATTCAAGCCTTAAAAATAAATTATTAATGTTGTGAATGTTATAAAAGTTGCCAATATGAACGTGAATGAGTATTGCAAGGCATTTTAATTACATTTCTTTTATATAATTAGTTTAAAAAAAATTATGCGGTAAAATTTCTTTTTTAGAGGTTATCTGCTGCTGATTATTTCCAGAAAAAAAAAAAAGGAAAAAAGAATCAACATCATTTTTGTAGCTTCCGTTCCATGCAGGAAGTCCATAGGATAAGTGAAGCTGAGAAGAGCAGGTTGCCCCCCCTACCACAAGAAAAATATCCAAAATCCTTAATCTTCCACGACGGCAGAATTGCGTTCCTGCCCACCCCTTCTGCAACATTGGCCATGTTCTTATGGCTTCCTTTCGGTGTCATCCTCTCGATCATTCGCCACATTATCGGCATGTTCTGCCCATACTCCATCTCCATTCCAATTGGTGCTCTCACCGGCATGGTTAACCGCCACAATAAAAATGCCGCCGCAGAACTCCAACCACAACAGAAAATCGGGCTCCAAACAGACACCAATTGCAGCAAATCCACACGCGGGCGCCTTTTCATCTGCAACCACCGCACGCTTCTGGATCCCGTCTACATTTCCGTATCGCTCAAAAAACAAGTGACTGCCGTAGTTTACAGCTTAAGTCCAATTTCTGAGATTCTTTCACCCATAAAAACAGTAAGACTGACTAGAAATAAGGAGGAAGATCGAAAGAAAATGGAGAAGCTATTGAGTCATGGAGATCTTGTAGTTTGTCCGGAAGGAACCACTTGTCGGGAGCCATACCTGCTTCGTTTCAGCCCGTTGTTCGCAGAATTGGCCGACCAGATCACACCGGTGGCGCTGAATGTACAAGTCTCTATGTTCTATGGCACAACGGCTTGCGGATTCAAATGGTTGGATTCCTTCTATTTCCTTATGAATCCGAGGCCAATGTATGTAGTGCAGTTTCTTGATGAGATTTCCGTAGTCTCTGCTGGAAAAACAAGATACAGTCCTTGCGAGGTGGCGAATCGTGCTCAAGAAGAGATTGGTCGTTGTTTGGGCTTCGAATGCACCATGCTTACCAGAAAAGATAAGTATCAGATTCTTGCGGGTAATGACGGGGTTATGCAGAAGAAGCAGAGTATCTAAATTTATGTATGGTCTAACTAAAGGCTTTAGCAATAGAGTTTGCAGGTATCATACGGAATACATAGCATTGGTTTCTCTAAATTATACCGTTTTACTCTGTTTTTCTTAGGGGATGGTCATGCTGTTACCGGCTTTCGTTTATGTCTAGTGCTTATCAGTTTCAAATTTATTTATTTATAAGTGTTGCAACTACAATTGAGTTTTCGTAGATGGATTTCTTCATACAGGAATATACGGAATTTGTCGTAATCTCAATATGCAGGTTAGCTTATGGACTCGGTGATTATCGAAAAGAAGAAATGTTGCTATTTATGAAAAGCCATATGGTGCTTGTATTAGCTGTTCAGTACATTATTTGATCTGCACCGTACTACCATTGCAAAACAAAATTATGTTTAAAAAATATTCATGGTTTGATTATCTAGCCAGCCGATTTGTATTTCTAATAATTTGGGGGTTTTATTCCTGTAATCACGTAACGTAATAATCCATGGGTTAGTATGAGTAGATGAACATGATTCAACATTTATCGTGCTAGAAAATTCCTGATAGTAAAGTAACAGATTATCGTCTCATCGTCGTACAAAAATTCAGCACACACTCAGAAAAGATAAAGCAGCTAATAATAACATCAGAATTATTTACGTGGAAAACAAAAAAAGCGAAAAACTTCGAGGTCTGACCGAGCTGATGAGTTCTACTATGAAGAAATGATTACAATTGCAACCACTTTTTCCTCAGGCGAGCAGGGTTACTAGGTTTCCCAAGTTACAACGTCGACCGAAGACTACTGATAGTAATTGGCGGCGTCCAGCTGACGGTTGTTGGCGGTGATCGATGGAGTCGGCAGTGGTCGACGGCCGTCAGATGTGGTAGACTATGGTTGGCGGTGGTCGATGGTAGTAGGAGTGGAGCTACACTTCAACTTCTTCTCAGAGCTTCAAGTTCTTTCTCAAACCTCAAGCTCTCCTGCTACACTCATGAGAGGGGTAGAGATCTATTTATAGAATTCTGAATGCAATTAATGCAAGAATATGAATCACTTTGATCAAAAGACAGAGTGCTTCCATCGGCCGAACGTCATTTGATGAACGTTTAAGTGTCTTGACGATGTTAAAATTAAGTGATTTTGGGCTCATTGGATTCGTTTTGTCAAGACACTCAATTTGACAACAGACTCGTCAGAATCAGTATTCATTTAACCTTTCAAATGTGTCGAGAAATCTTTCAAAAGCGATGTATGACTTATGCTGGGTTTGATTTTGTTTGGATTGGACAAGTTTTTGTAACATTGGGTTATTCTTGTCGAGTCTGATAGTTTGATTGTAAGTTTGCTGAAATTGGAGTTCTGGATGACTTCTTTTGGACGTTTGAATACTTCTTACTCAAAAAGTCACCTCGAGATCTATGTCATGTCTCGAGATTCATGCCAGATGATAGAGATTTGTTGGAAGTGTATCAATAACCCTTTATTTTTGCCTAAACTGACCTCGTTGCCTGAAAATATTAAGACCTGGAGCACTTTATATTTTTATCCTACATATATATAAAAAACTATATATATATATATATATATATATAGCATGAATAAAAGGCATGCATATTTAATTAGAGAATTGAGCTCAACTTTGTTGGTGCCCTCTGTTGACCTCACTTTTGGTTGAGGCCTAGTCTTTCTTCCTTAGAAGCCTAGGATATGGCAATGTGACTTTTTTGTTGACTATCCTATAAGATGGACTAGAAAAGGACCCTCACCTTTAGAAATTCTAAAACTCTTCTTTGGTCATCTTGAAGTTCCACCTATTGGTTCTAACCTCTAGCACTTAGTAGGTGGAGCCAATATGGGAGAGCTCAAGAGAAGTCCCTAAATGACTGTTTGGCTTTAGGGTTAGCCTTGAGTGATGTGGTCTTGGTCAGTCCGACACACACACACACTATCACCTGCAGTCACAATAAAAAATCTAACCCAAACATGCCTAGCTTGATCACTTACTCTATTAAAAACTCATGTGAATGGTCCTCTAAACCATTAGCCCTAGGCTAGGGTTTGGCTACCAGCATATGGAGGATCCATAATGGGAGTTCCCTTGATCTCATGGCTCAAATAGGGTGACCTCATAATTAACATCCTCAATCAATCCCAATTTTGCCAAATTCTCGACTTTAACCCTTCTTGACCCCAAACTTCACCAAATTACCAAATTGTCCTTAAACTCTAGATTTTCTAAGAAATTCCTAAAATTACCTAAATTCTCAAAATCCCTTTAAAAATCATTTCATGCCATTCCAAATCACTCAAATTTTTCAAAATTCTCAAAATACCTCAAAAATCTCCAAAATTACCAAAATGCCCTTCAAACCCCAAAAATACCAAAATTTCCCAAAAACTCCAAAATCACTCTAAATGTCCCCAAAATCAATTTGAACCACTCCATTGAACCCAATTTGATGAAATTGACCCATTTTGACCAAAATTCCTAAGTTGCCCTTAAATGTCTAAATTTCTGCAATTTTGCCCCCAATTTCCACCAAATTGACTTCAATTTCACTCAATTTCAATTGTAAACTCAAATTCATCATATTCAATCTCAAGTGAGACCAAAACTAAGTCCAATTGAGCCCATATAAAGCTCAAATTCAAGCCCAATCTAAAATCCCCAATTTGCCCTAGAGTCTAAATCTCCAAAATTGAACCTCATAATTCCAAAATTTTTACCGAATTGATATCCAAAACTCTTCACTACATACCCTTGGACCAATTTGAACCATCCATTGAGCCTAAATTAAACCCTTGCCCAATCCAAATCGAAGTTTAGCGTAAATTCCTCAAAATTGACCATGAACTAGATTACACTAAATTGAACCCCCAAATCAATTCAAAATCACCCAATTAGTATCCAAAACTTCTCATGACGATCATCCAAGCCAAATTGATCAGTCACTTGACCCTAATCCTAGCCCAAACCCAACCTAGACCTTAGTTGAACGAAAATCCAAACTTTGGACCCAAACACCAAATTTGACCAAATCAACTCAAATTGAACAACCCAACCCCACCACAGCCAACAGTTGGACCCTAGGAACCAACATAGATACACCTAGCCCAACCTAGTTGAGTCATGGATCAAGGGTCCCATAAATTAAAGAATTTCACCTCATTTTGGGCTAAACCAAAGATATCCTTGCCAGCAGACATCCCTAATTCATCTTATTCACCATTAATCTTCCTCTGGCTCACCTGAGCACCCTAGCCACCAGGTCAGACCTGGTCGGCCGGCCTAGTCACCGGAGAACCCCAAAATCAAGAGCCACCCCATCTTAAACCAAACCTATTACACCCATCTAATGTGTCCAGCTCCAACTGGTCATTGGCACCGCTAACCCCTTCACATAAGCAGTTGATTGCATCTAAATTGAAGCTCAACCATCCACCCTAAGTCCCTCTATTTAAGAATCACCACTGCACGACCAACTAAGGAGAAGAAAAAAAACCTAGGGTTGCTCCCAGAGACTCTCCCAGCCTTCCTAAGCTCAACTCAGCCATTTTCCAGCCACCTCCACCACTGTCTGAGCTCAATTTCATAGCTCAAAATCAAGCCAAAAACATCACACATCACCAAACTCCACCAAACCTCAAATTGACGATTCCCTGGGCTTCACCAGAGCTAGAGAGGAAGTTTTCCATTGAAAGTGCCATCTCATTGCACCTCTACACCAGACTTTCTCTTCAATCTTCCCACCTATAGGAAGAACTCTTGCACAGAAAATTCCCCAAAGCCCAGCAACACTTCCATGAGGTTTGTCAGGTCCCAACAAAGCTTTTGCAAGCTCCTGATTGAGGCCACGCCTCTCAAGCAAAGGTATTCCAGAAATCGAGATCGGTTTGGTCCTTTGTGAAGAAAATTTTAATTTCATAGTTAATAAACCATATGGATATGTTCATCTAAACTAGATGAAGGTGTAGGAACAAACCAAAAGTGATTTTGTTGATTTTAGGTAGAGATATTAAGGTTTAATGTAGATGGTTTACGGGTTAGGCCAATTGAGGACGATGGACCAGGACCGTCTGATCTTAAGTGTAATGGATGGATGCTACAGATCAAGCCAGATGAACAAATGAAAGATAAAGTGCGGGCTGACTCAGATGGAGGCGACCAATTCAGAGGCAACGCGTGGGCTTTAGTCGCTGCCCAGAATGAGGTGGCGCTGAGTTGGATAAGTAGAAAAGAAATGTTTTATATAATTTATTTAATTCAGATAACTTCAAAAATCCATATCTTTGTGTAGAAAAATCATAAAAATAAAGTATAAATACATGTTGCTCAGTGAACAGAGAAGAACAATGTGGAATAAAAATAAAAATTATTTGATATGTCTCTGATTTTAATTAATTAAATACTCTTTTTAATGTTTTAATTTTAATTAGCTAAATAAAAATCACCATGACTTGAAATTTTAGGGGTTGATTCCTCATCTTAATAGGGATGTTCTCTGATTTTCTAAGGCCAGTGAACATCTCAATCTTTAAAATCTTAATTTTCAAGCCTAGATGGTTATTTTTGTTTGAAATAATTTTATAAGCAAAAATATAAATCAAAAAACTATGGGATTAATTTTGGTAAGTTTTCCCTGGCAAGAGGATCCTAGAAAAAATATATAATGGATTTAAGTAATTTTGTGTATTTTATAGTTAATTAAATGTATAAAAATTATAATAAATTAATTAAATAAAAATATTATTCAAAATTTAACAAAATCAATTCCACATTGTAAAGAATAATCATATTAACTCACTATAAAAAATTGGAATCAATTTGGAGTTTGTTTATCATAAGAATTCATTTTCTAAGTAAAATGGTCATTTTTTGTATTAAAATAATTATATTATATTAAATATAATTAGGAAAATTATGAAAATTGGTTTTTAGGGTTCCTTGTGATCAGGGTCATTTAGGAAAAAAAATTTATATTAAAGTAAATACTTTATTTTTTTAGCATATTTTTGAATTAAAAATAATTAACAATTGAAAAAACACAAAAATGATCTAAAATGTTCATAATTGTGTCTTGATCATTTAGGACTCATCAGAGTATTTTTCCTAATTTTTCTAAGTTAATTATAATTTTCTAAGGGCTAAAAATGTATTTTCTCTAATTTTCCATTTAAATAATTATAATAAATAAATAAAAAAAAAGCAAAAATGAAAATTTTGTTTATCTAAGATCTTTGGTCTTAGGGAAATTTAATAAAAATGTTAAAAAATAATTTTTGTAATTAAAACATATTTTCTTTCTATTTAATTAAATCACTAAAAATTAATAAATAATTTAAATAATCAAAATATAATTTGAAAAAAATATGAAATTTTGTTCAAGTGGTCCTCTGACCTAGGTAAACCTCCAATAATTTTCTCATGACCAAAAATTTTACTTTCATTAGTTAAATAAATTAATATTGAAAATCTTATTTTTGAGTAGAAAAATAATTATTTAAATTAAATAAAATTTTGAAAAATCACATTTTCTCATCTGATATTTTAATTGAACCATGGGAGGAGTACTCTAAAAATTTCAAAGTCATTTGAGTTATATTTGATGAGTTATGAGTGAGGAGCCCTAGGGGCGGAATGGTAATTTTGGATTCTCAATGCCTTAATTAAATTTTAGGATTGATTAAAAAGGGAAACAGGGTAATTTTGATTATATGTTAGAAAAGAATTTGCTAATTTTTCATGATAGGGGTAAAATTGTAATTTAATAAATTGTTATGACTTGGAAGTCAATTTATTTGGATGATCCTAAAGTAGTGCGCTTAAGTTAGGAAGAAAATAATTCACTCATTTGAAGCCCCTAACTGGTGATTAGATGATAGCATGATCCTTCAATGAGAATATATTTCATTTGAATTAACATTTTGATAGTTACAAATTTACCCATGGAATTGTTAAGGGCTTAATAGTGAACTAGGCTTAATCGAAGATTATTAAATGAGGTATAAGAAAATAATATAACTAATTATGAATATTTTGAAAACACTACAAGCCCAACTTTAATATGGAGTACAAAATCCTTAATGATTTTGATTATGTCCCTCAGGGCATTCACTCTCATAACTTTTAAATAAAATATTAAGTGACATTTTGATTACCCCACACTTAGGATAATTAAAATATCAAGGTTCACTGAACATAGGGTGCATTAATCCATTTAATTCATTTGAAACTAAATTTAAAATTTGGGATGATTAATTGAACAACATAATAGGTTCAAATAAACTCGAAACATTTCAAAAGGATTTAAAGTTTGTTAGGGATTTCTCCTCCAAACACTTTTATGACCTTTTGTATATTTTGGAGGATAATTGAACTTATTTTTCTTTGCTCAAGAAAATCATCTATTAAAACCTTTAGGGACTCATCAAGTTATGACTTGGGGTTTGGTAACTACACCTTTAACTACTCTTCTTGTTTACCTATTCCTGCAAAATCATATATATACTATAAAAGCTAATCTTTCAGTATGAGTGCGAGATAATGACAGACACACATTTACATTTTGTAATGCAAATTTTGTTTTCTTTATAATACTCTCTTACTTGTGCCTGTTTAACAAATCTCCAGGAAACATCAAAAACATAAAAATAACTTTTTCAAACCCAATAAACTCTTTTTCTCAAAATTAATCAACTATTTTCAAAATTAAATTAATTATAAGGTAACTATAAATTTTTTGAAATACAAATTCATAACACATCCTTTTGAATTTACAGGAGTCCCTTAGATTAGGTAATCCACGATTGCTAACAAGATCTCCCCGATTTAAACGGGTTTAACAACTCATTTAAGCTAAGTAAATTCAAAATAAAACGGTTGTAACGGAATGAGGGAACTGTGAAATCCTAACCGGTGTCGCTCTAATCAACTTTAACCCCCCCATCCCCCCATTATGATTGAACTGAACTTGTCATTTAACCTATAAAACTTTAGACTTTAGAACTGCTACTTTGATGAGGAGCTTTGAGCTAGCTCTGTGGGCAGTCTTCTACAATAGCAAGTGGATCTACAACAGCAAAATCCCTTAGAATTAAACAATAAACCATAGGGCTTTGAGGTCGTCGGCCTAATGCGACATAAATCCTTTACTCTTTTTCTAGGCTTTTGCATGATCATGTCATGCAATCTAAGCCCTAACTCATTTTAGGATTTCGAGGTTGTCCGCCTAGTGTGACATAAATCCTCAACTCTTTTTTTAGGCCTTTGCATGATCATATCGTGGAATCTAAGCCTTAACTTGTTTTAGGATTCTGAGGTTATCGTCAGATACGACATAAATCCTCCTATCTTCTAGGATATTTATGTGTTTGTCTCACACAAATGTAAGCCTTAACTAATAAAATTGATAAGATAAAACATTCAACAATTTTCTCTTCGAAGTTAAAGCCAAATCATAGGATAGTTTGTGAAGTCATTGAGGTTCTCCTCAGGGTCTGTGATGACCCCTATTTTTCTCCCTTTGGATTCCATACTAGATGTTCCAAATTTGAGCATTTCCCATTTGACACTCCTTGGTCTGATCTTTGAAACGTCCTATCCTTTGGAATTCTTGAAGGCAATATTTTCTGATCTAAATTTAGAGTTTTCTTAAGTGACACGGTCATTTGAAATGTAATTGACCATGGGGACTTGCCTCTACAGGGAGCTTTAAAAACGTAGATAATATAAACCCTACCTAATTCTTTATATTAGATAGAGAAACTTGTTGCTCAATATAAAAATAATTTTTTTCACAGACTAAAATAGATGTCATAAATTCATTAGTTTATTTAATCAAGCACCACCAGCAAGTAGTGTATCTATCCTTCGAGTTTGATATATTGCTTGTGATGTTGTGCTTGATCGTTTTAAATATTATAGATATGAGCATAGTTCAATTTTGTATTTTCAAAAATTGAAATATTATTTTTTACAAATTTTATATATAAATTAAAATAAACATCTTTTAAAACAAGGCGTCGGGATATCCATTCCACCAACCGACAATTTCTAAATTTTAATGACTGACACCCACTAAGGTTTAAATCCCTTATTAAGCATGAAAAAATATATTTTTATCAGATGGCATAGGGAACCTAAACTACAGATTATGGGATTTGGGCCGGTCCATGAGTTGAACTAATGCAATTTGAACTAGTGCATAGCTGGACCCACAAACTTGAACCAATT
Source organism: Phalaenopsis equestris (assembly GCF_001263595.1). Classification (NCBI taxonomy): domain Eukaryota; kingdom Viridiplantae; phylum Streptophyta; class Magnoliopsida; order Asparagales; family Orchidaceae; genus Phalaenopsis; species Phalaenopsis equestris. The sequence goes on along the minus strand of NW_018230553.1, from coordinate 234,717 downwards.
GCGGAATTTAAACTGAAAAGGTAAAATTTAATGAGATCTTTTCACTTTTTTCTTTTTTTAAAAAGCTACCCCCTTGATATATATATTTAAACTCTAAAGGAATTGTCAAAGGCTTTTATATGAGCCTTCAGCTAACAATTGGAGTACCTAATCCACCTGAAAATTACCTATTTTTAGTGCACATTTCATGATCTTTTTATGTATATTTTAATGATATTACACTTTAAAGGAAGTTTTTTTTGCATGTTTTTATCTTTAGGTACAATAAATGAACTTTTAGCAAAAATAGAGCAAAAACGGTGTCATTTGAAGTCAAATCGAGCAAGAAAGAAGATTATGATCTGACACATTTTAATGTCTTTTTGTGCTTAATCTTCTTTAAATTTATTACATATTTCTAAATGAAATTACACTTTAAAGAAAGGTTATTTTTATGTCTAGTTTGTAGTTATAACAATTTGGAACGCAACGAAGCTGAAATGAAACAAAACGGAGTTGAAATGGAGCAAAACGGGGCGAAACGATGGAACTGCCTTCAGGGTGGCTCCTAAGCACTAAAAGCAGTTGGAGATGGATTTGTATGACTTTTGGTGTCTCCATGATGTTTTGGAAGGTTCTAGATGGGTATGCACGCCCCTTGGAGTGGTCAAATAAATCTAGACACTTGGAGTGGCTTTTAAATGAAGAGATGTCTCTCTTGGAGTGAAAGGGTGTGTCTTTTGGATGAAGAGATGTGTCTCTTAGAGAAAGAGGGGTTTTTACTTCTGTTTAAATAGAGAGGTTGGTGCCTCTCATGAAAAGTAATTAAGAGGAGTCTAGAAAAGAAATTATAAAATGTTTTAGGAGGAGGTTGGTGTGAGTTCATGGAGATGTAAACTTCTCCATTTTCTATAGAGATTGGTGAGGGATTTTGAGAGATGTGAGTAAAGAAGTATGAGTGACGCATAGATCAGCAGGAGAATTTGTTGGAGAGATTTTTCTTTCTTTCAGAGATAAAATCTAAGTATTGTATTTTTTATTATCTTGTAATTATTGTGAACACTTTCTAGTGGATTTTCTTTGATTTAAACAAAGTTTTCTGTGGTGTTTTATCCATGCTCGTAAGTAGTTTTTTTCACTCTTTTCTTTTATTATGAAGTAGTGGCATGTGTAGGAAAATTTGATTCATGATATAATTATTTTTATTTTTCAAGTGATAAGTAATATCTCCTTTGCATCATTGACATAACTTAAGTGGCAATATGCTATGTTAAAATCTGTTGTAAGTGAAACTAAGACTCGGGAAAGTGGTGATCTTGCAACTAGAGTGCCCTCACATTGTCCGGTTGGCTATTGTGAAATAGTATGCGAGACAATGCAACTTTTAAGGAAATATAATTCTTTATTTGTTTCTATTAGAAGCTTCTAGGAGACAGATAGTTGCATAAAACTAATCAAATATTAAGCATACCTATATGTTCAAAAGAGGGTACGTAGACATATGTTGCTTATTGGTACTCAGTTTATTACAGATTTCTATCAATTCTCTTACTGCTTATGTCATTATCTTCCTTTTACTTTTCTTCTACAATGAATTGGATACATGTTTAGGAATTTAGATTTGCTTAGAAATTCTCTTATTTCATAAATTTGATGATATTTTAATCGGTCTTTCATTTAGTTTACAAATTGTCCACTTGTATTGTTAAAACTTGTTGAGGAACTTATAGATCCGAAATGACTAAGATTTCTTAACTTGTTAGTATCACATTCTACTTTGGAAAGAGCAGTCGCGATCGTCCAGAAGGGGGTGCAAATAAATAGGGAGATAAGATTTGATGGGCGTAGAATTGATATTTCTAGAGTACCAGGCTAGATTCTTTTACCAATTTGTTCTAGAGATTGGAACTAAGGGTCACTAGTAGATCATACAGAGAGGGCACAATGAGTTATCTTGGAGAGAGAGACTAGAAACTACCGAACAATACTATACATGCTGACATCAACTTTAGATTAGCCAATGTTCTTTACACAATCGAAAGAAGTAATAAATAAGTATGCTCTTATTTTTCATTACTACATTAAATTTTATGCATTTCATTCTTTCACATTTTCTAGGTCAACGCATGAGAATGGTAGTCTTTAACATCTCAAAATTCTTCTAAACAATTTATCCAAATAAGTTATCTTTAGAATCAATATTTGCATTTAGGAAAAGTTGTTATCCTTACATTTAACATTTGCATTTAGGAGTTGTTTTTAAATCAAATATCGTCTTAATCAACCTTCCAAAACTAAGAATTTATACAAGTAGACTAGAACTTATCCTAAGGGATTTCTTAGCTTGCTTCTCTGTGGGATAGATACTGGCGTTTTATAGAAACCTCTATATTACTTGAAACAATACGTATACTACTTGCATAGTACCCTATAGTACCCTTAGTGTGTAAACTATTTTTTAAATTTTATAACATTTCAATTTTGCATGTTAGTCGCTAAATATAAATTCAGGTGAAGTTTTTTGTCATCTTTTGGAAGCTAATTTACTGCATAATTTGGGGTCGGGTCAAATTTTTGGCACCGTTATCGGGGAAGGTTCGGTAGGAACTTTTAGGAGAATTTTTAGTTGAACCTTTAAGACTTATATTTAGAAATTTTAGTGTTATTTATAGTGTATTTAATTATTATGTGTTTATTTTAAAATATATAAGAATTTAAAAATATCAAAAATATTGTTATGTGTTTCACACACTTGATATCTATCCTATTAGTTAAATCTCTAGATTTGTATGCAGAGTTCAGGAGTTGTAGACCTTGAATCATATGCTCACAAAAAATAGAGAACTGTTAGGAGGATTAGGAAACTAAAAATATTTTCAAAAGTTGTTGTAGAAATGATGAATTATTATGAGATGATATGCTGAATATTTTAACTTCTCAGATTACAGATATTTTCAGAAAGTTGGATCAGTCTGGAATGTGTGATCCCGACTTTTTATATAGATGTAAAATTATGATGTATGCGATTATATGTTTAATTTCTTTAATAATTATTCTTAATTTGCATCGAAGTCAATAACTTGATCCAAAGTAAAAGCTAAGTAAGTTTTCCACTATGAAACAAATAAGAATACAATTATAATATTTAAATATGGGATACTACGCAAGTATACGTATACGGGATACTACGCAAGTATACGTATAATTATCAAGTAATATAGAACTTTTTGATTAAGCCCTGAATATCGAACCCATAGAGAAGACCAATAATATTCAATTAAAAAAACTAGAAAATTTAGATGATAAAAATCTACTTAGAAAATATTCTTACATAAACTTAAGATGCTATAATAGGAATGAAAATTCAATTCTTTTGTAATTTATGTTTTATGAAAATAAAGTAAGCAACTAATTAACTTAACTTAATATCTGCAAGATGAAGGCTATATAAGTAAAATATTTTTTTCCTTATCATGAATCAGTAATAAGTATAAAAATTCTGTTGTGGAAGTATGTTAAATGTGTTGTGCTAAATAGGAGCAATAATATTCCTTACTCTTACTAGAGATGCTATAAATAACATTGGCTAAGTTATAATTTGAATAGCCTTGAAGATCCGCTAGGCAAGGAAGATACTAGCTCTCACTGTAGAGTTCCCTCAATTCCCTCCCCATGGGGCCCTCCACTTGGGGGCTAACATCTCGTAACAAAACCTAAAACTATAAATCAAATTGGGGGTTTTAGCTTGTCACTCTAAAGTCCTCTAATTCTACACCCTTGAAAAATTTATTTTCCTATTTCTTTGCACTCAACCCCATGAAATACATTTTCATTCATGAAATAAATATGTGATTATAACCATTTTTTGACTGAGACAATATAATATTGAATCTTACATGTTCTCACAACAGGTATTAACATCTTAATTAGTCAAATCAAGATGTAAATGAAGTGCAAGGTTTCAAATCATCACAAATTCTTTCAACATTGAAGTCTAATACTTCACACAACTTACTTTAAACACTTAATCACTTTTTATTTTAAGGAAAAAGATAAAAAAAACTACTCAAAATCCATTGAGAAAACATAATCACACAAGAGTTTAAAAGTAAAAATCATGTACACAAGCAAGAAATCAAGATTAAAACTAAGTGTAGTCACAAAGATAAATACTTATCTGAAATCTTCTCTACCAAATGTCTTGAAGTTCTTTTGAATTCTCTTCTTTGACTCACAATACAAACTAACACTCAAAATTAAAAAAAAAAAGGTGGCCGACGGTGGTGGCGACGGTTACTTGGGTGGATGATAGCTGTAAAATCTGATGGGTGGTAGGTCTCTCGTAGTTTTCTTTGATGATCCCAGTCTTTTTTAATAAAAATCCAAAAGGTTTCTTGGTGTCTCTTCAAAATGTCTCTCATTTCAATGAATCTTCTAGAAGTTGTTTTCTCAAAAGCCAATTGAATGAATTTTCGTGTTCACGAGATGTCTCCCATGTTTTTACCAAGGGTTACCAAGGGTTGCTTCAAACATCTCTTCAAAAATTTGTCTAAATTAAATGAATCATCAAATAACTACTTCTGGCGCTTAAGCGCGGGGTACCTGGCACTTAGGTGCTAGCCCTCGCACTTAGGCTTCAAACATGGATGCTTAGATGCCACAGTTCATTTTTGCACATTTCTTCATTTTTGCTCCAAATTTGACCTTTTTTCACTCCTTTTAGCAATTTTCATCCATTTGATTGTACCTGAAAGAAAAACACACAAATAACTTTCATTAAAGCGTAATATCTCAAAAATAGGCATAAAATTATGTATAAAAATACTATATATTTTAAATGTATCAAAATCCCCCAAACTTAAAATATTACTTGTCCTCAAGTAACCCTTCAATCTCTAAAAACCAACATAAGTAGATGATGTAAATGAGTTTCTTTAGGAGTTACCAAAATTTTGATCTAGAAAAATAGTAGTTCAATTTAGAAAAAATATTAGTAAATGAGGCAAACTTGGAGTTTAGAAATTTTTAAATTTAAGAAATATGAAAATATGAGTTTCTATCTAATTCAGAAATATTGTAGATTCTCAAAAAATAAAGTTTAGGTATTTTATCTTCTCCACTTAAGAACTTTTATTAAGCATAATTTTACTTACTATATTATATCATTCATCTTAAGTGTTTCTCAAGTCTTATACTTTAAAAAGATCAAATGTGGAACTATTTTTTTATTAGGCACTAATTCTCAAGCTTCTCTCCCATTTTTCAAAATTTTCTTTTCTTTTTAGTTTTTTTTCTTTTTTTTCTTTTTCTTTTTCTTTTTCTTTTTCTTTTATTGATTTTGAATCTCACTCCTCCTTTCCTAAAGCAAAGAGTTGATATTTTTCTTTCACTTAAAAACATAATATAGTTGTGAAAATTAATTTCAATAAAAGAAATTTAAGTTTTGGAAATAAAAATATAAATCTTCTAAGTTTTTCAAAAATACAATTTTTCCTACTAAAGATAGTTTCACTATATTTAGCATTTTCCATGTTAAAAATTTTTAACTTTAAATTTTTTTCTTCATTACAATAAGTTTTAACTAAATTCCCTTACTCATTTTTATATACAAAATTTTACTTCCCTAATATAACTTCATATACATGATCATTTTTCTTCAAACCAAAATCAAATTTTTTTGAAGCACAATTGAGAAAAAATAAGCTTTTAAGTTCTTACGAAAATTTTTCATCCCTCCCCCAAACTTAAATTTTTAATTAAAATAAACATTTTAGCATCATATAAATATTGGCTGGAATGAAAATTTTAAATAACATGCTTGCAGGAATTTTTACATCTTAAATATGCAAGCACACAAATTAAAAATAGGAATGAAAATTAAATTGATCAAAGTTTAATTCAAATTTTAATTTTCTTAACATATTTTCTTAACATAAGAGATTCATTAGACTTTTATGCAATGGAGTATAACATAAAAGCAAACAAACACACTAACAAACATGCATGACTACAACATAAAAAAAATAACTCGTAAATTGAAAATTTTAAACATGCAGCTTTTAAAGTAAAAAAAGTTAGTTAGACTCTAATCCTTCCAAAGATCTCATAATTAAGTTCAGTACACACTAACTAAATACATTAAACAACACAATTAACACAATTACTACCACACAAACATAATATCTACTCACAACAGTACGTGTACGAAACAAAACATAACAAAAATTAACAGTCTCAGCAATAATAAATAAAAAAAATGGCACAAAGTACAGAACAACTACACTAACAAAAGTTCATAATAACTCATACACTAAAAACTTCAAACAAAATTAGAGATCCAAACTAATCATCTTTCTCATCTTCATCAATATCACCACTACGCCAAACAACTGCAGGCTCGTATGGTGGATATCTAGGGTACTAACAAAATACAACATCTTGGTTACCTCTCATAAGGTTTTCCATAGCTAAGTTGAATTCACCCTCATAATCACTATACCTTTTCATATATCCATTCATATGCTCAGCAAAATGTTTTAAGTTTGACACTTTATCGCAGTGTCCAAAATTCTTTGTAATAACTGTGACTGAGAATCAGATCTAGAAGTCTGACTTCATGATGTAGAAGCTTGTGATGTTGAAGTTCGCGATGTGGAAGCAACAGAACTACTGGAAAATCCTCCCCTCCAGCCAAAAATAGAATGATGTGAATGAGATTTCACATTCACACTGGTAATGGGCTTTAGTGGCTGTAAAATTTCCTCTCAGCTGCCAAATCTAACTCCAGCCTACTCGCATAAAGAAAAGATCAAGGATGTGAATCCCACACCTGCAATAATAGCAGCAATGACAGAACTGGTAATAACTCCATGAATTAAAGCACCAATATCAATAGGCTTGAACTGTTGAATGTAATAGTTCAAGGTTGTTTGATCTTGAGTTACTTCACTCAAATGATTTATAGGCAGCTAACAGTGACTTTATATATGCTTAAAAATACATGTATTTAATACTACTATTAAAAGGTTTAATTCCTCAGCAACTGCTTTAAAAACTTAATAACTGTTATATATTCTATAAAGATGTATATATATATATATAATATTCAATAATGGTAAAGTCACACTTATCAACATAAGTATACGTATCGCTCAAGTAATATAGGGCTCTAATGGAGTCCTAGATATCGATCCCACAAGGAGTAATATTAGAACTACAAACTAGGATTTTAGAAAAACAATATTTAATCACAACAATATAATTTGAATTGCTTTTCTGTAATCAATAGGCAATTAAAATAAATATTTAATTCTAATAACTCTTAAACAACTAATTATACTAATAAAATTTTTAATGTGATATTCAATATACAAGAAAGCATCCTTCTCCTTGTCAAGAAATTATAGTGAATGGATAAAGTGAATCAGTTCAAATTATATTGTGTCAAATAGGAGCATACCTATTCTTTACCCTTTAGTCCAGACATAAAGAACATTGACTAATCCTACGCTTGTTTACTAAATCTCCAGCTAGGCTGGGAGGATGTCGGCTCTCACTTCGGAGCTCCCACGTTCCCCTCATCTGAGGCCTAACATCTACACTTTAGCACCCAAACAATTGAACCGAATTGGGGATCTTAGTCTGTCACTCTAAAATCTCCAATTCTACGCTTGATAATTTTATTTCCCTATTTATTTGCACCCAATTTTCAAGGGCTTTGACCTCCCTGAATCTTGGATGTAATCTTCACTTTACTTGTAAAACTCAAGATATTTTAATAAATCAGTTAGCGAGATTGAAAGTAAATTAAGATCGAAGTGAAAAGATCATCACAATTTCTTTAAGATTTTCATGGCTCAACCAATTCAAATCACCATTTCACAGATCTCAAGACAAGGAGAAAGACAGAGAAAACTTCTCAGAACTCATGGGGAAGACACAAAAAAAACTTAGAATTCATATATAAAAACAAAGTCATACAAATACAACAAATAAATAACACTTATCTCTAATTTCTCCCCAAGCAAACTCCTCAAAGTTCCTATGAATCTCTTCCTTTCTTTACAGCACACAGAATTCCTCTTCAAACGGCAAGGAGGAAGAAATATCTCACTTTCCCTCCACTCTTACAATTTCTCAAGGAATTCCTCGCAATTAGATTCTTTACACTTTCCCAACACTTAACACCCCCCACTATTTTTGGCTAAAAGCTTCTTTTTAAAGTTGTGGATGATTTTTCCCAAGAGTTGCCTAAGCATCCCTCTAAAATTTGTCCACATCCTATGCATTGTTAGACATAATCGCCGATCTCGCCCTCGGCAGCCTCAAGGGTGCTGTCAGCGGGCCTTCTACATTATTAAATCTAGAGTCTCAGGAAATTCTTGTCGTCGACGCCGTTAGGCTCACTGTCGGTGCCCTAGTTCAAATCTTCACATTTTGGTCCTTTTAGCTCCAAATTCACTCCTTTTTGCATCTTTTTGCTCCAATGACCCTAATCCAATGACCTGCATCTTTTTGCTCCAATGACCCTAATTCATCAGTCCTGCAACAAAACATCAAAAATACCTTTCTTTAAAGTGCAATATCATAAAAAATAGTGTAACATAGTTATGAAAATCTCAACATATTTTCCTTTGGTTAGCAACAGAAGAGCATAAATAAAATAGTGTCATGCCTTTGTAATGGCATTCAACTTTAAAACAGAAAACTTTACTCTTCCTTCATTTGTAATTATTGAAAGCCCTCTTCCATCAGTCAAAGATGAAATAATCTCATCCAACTCCTCTTCTGTAGGACTATAGTTTGAATAAAAACACAAAATACTTGGCGACAATTGATAAAACTGATTAATTACCTTAGGTGAAAAAGGCACTATCTTCCCCCTCACCATAACTCCTTCAGCTTCAGAGAGATTCACGTAGAACTCTCGCACAACAAAAATCACTGCGACAGCAGAAAAATAATAGAATCACTCCCACTGGGGGCGAACAATCATATGTTCCACGGCTCCTCCCAGACTTTTAAAACACCTCTCAGGAATCAAATTTCCCGATTGCAGTGCATCACAGTATCAATCATGAGCTCTCTAACTGACAAACTTGTTCGAATTTAACGGACCCTTCCCCTTACTCCTCTTCATTCTTGATGTCATTTCTAAAAAATGTATAAAATTAAAAATAAATTTCACATTCTACTCCAAATTACTAAACTTACTTCCTAAAAGCTTAAACTAACAAATCCATGCCTTTTTCATAGATTTTTCTCAAATTTTCACTATAAATAGTGATTTTTTGGTACATGTTGAAAATAAAAAAATTTTGCATAGAAGTGAAGGTCTTACCTAAAGGATATCAAATCTAGCAATATTTGCCTCAAATCCCCAAGAAATCTTCAAATATGGTGAGCCATAGCTTAGAAATTGCAAAATTTCGAGGTCAAAGATGAAGTTGAGGTTCAATAATGGTGTTTCTGGATCGATTTTTCACTTTAAATCGTTCATGAACTGATTTTTGTGAACCGGCGCTTAAGCGCGGATGGTTCGACGCCTAGGTGTTTGTCTCTCGGTTTAAGCAGTACTTAAGCGCAGTTCTTGGCGCTTAGGCGCCAGTGCTCAAATTTTGAATTTTTTGATTTAAGTGAAATACACTTCTAGCTTAAGTTAACCAACCATATATGGCCTCATAATAATTTATATACGTTTTCCTTCCCTCTTAACTCACCTCTTACTCAAGATTCACCAATATTAACTAATTTGATTCAACACACAATAATACAAAATTTTACACAAACAAAATACGTATATTCATTCATGAATGATTACAAACATTTTCAAATATATAAATTCTTAATCCAAATAGTCTCAGCTGAGAAAATTCCTAATATAAACACTAGACAATTTTAACATAATAACATACTAAACACACTTAACATTAAATAGAGACTAAACATACAAATAGTAAACTACAAACTTTTCTCCATTCTCTAGTTTGTGGAACATATCCTGGCCTCTCATTAGTCTCTCCTTCATCATTTGGAATGTATATCTGAAAGAACGGACAGTGATTAATTACTCTAGTTGAATCTTCTTCAATCCACTTATTCTTCAGATACATAGCCTTATTCGCTTCTTCTATAAAACTGGTATGGCTAAACTGCATCTTATGTTACAATCCTATAAGATCCAGATGCGCGTTCACTTCCATCACTTTTACATTAATTGAAGCCACGTCAGCCTTAATCTTAGTGATTTTCTCTACTAACCCTTTGATTCTAACGGTGAGGAAATCATTGTATGACTCTTGTGCAGTATAACGAACAAATTTCTTTCTCATTATCTCTTCTTGCTTCCTTTTTATTCCTTAAATCACTCTCCCAAGATGACATCTTTCAAAACTCTCTCTTCTCAATTAGAATTTAGGGTTAAAATTGAATTGTGATAAAAATCCTTACATATCCCTTCTATTTATAGGCTCCAAACTCTTCCTATAACTCTTAGGCACATTTTAGAATTGTCTCCCACATTAAAGCCAACCAAATCTCAGTTAAAAATCCTCAAAACCAAAATTTGCACATGTTTTTCTAACTGTCGTGCTTAAGCGCTGGATATTGACGCTTAAGTGTCAGTGCTTAATTTAGCACAGGTCAACTTAATGTCCAAATAATTGTTCGCTCATGTCTAACTCATCTTTAAAGGTCTTAGAATAATCACTAACTTAATATATAATCAAATATACTACCATAATTTTCTAAATTACACACAACAATATAACAATAAAAATAAACACACAGATAATAATACCACTGCTTATTTTGGTTGACCCAACATCAGAAAATTGTTTAATTTAAGTTGGTCGCCTAAAAAGTAGAAGTTTATCTTGTGACCATTCATTTTGAATATTTTATCAGTCTTAGGATCTTTAATATCCACACCTCCATAGGGTTAAACTTTCATCACAACAAATGGGTCAATCTACTTGGACTTAAGTTTGTTTGGAAATAATCTTAATCTTGCATTATAAAGTAAAAATTGTTGCACTGGCTGAAAAATTTTTAGTAAGAAACCTTCGATCATGCCACATCTTCATCTTTTCTTTGTAAATTTTAGCACTCTTTGACATCTTCATCTTTTCTTTGTAAATTTTAGCACTTTCATAAGATTCATTCCTTATCTCTTCAAGCTCATTCAATTGTAATAACCTTTTCTCACCACCATTTTTTAAATTGTAATTATTAAATTCCTTAATTTTTCAATATGTTTTATGCTCAAGTTCAACTGGTAAGTGACACACTTTCCCAAATACTAGCCTGTATAGGGACATTTCTATAGATGTTCTGTATGCAATCCTGTAAGCCCACAAAGCATAGTTAAGTTTAGAAACTAATCCATTTTGGTTGGATTTACAAATTTTTCTAATATTTTTTTAATTTCACAATTGGATAATTCAACCAAACCACTTGTCTGAGGATGATAAGCAGTAGCAATTCTATGATTTATTTGATCTTTTCTTAATAAATTCTCTATTATTACATCTCTAAAATGACTTCCCCTGTTAGTTATAATTACTCTCAACATCACAAATCTACAAAATATGTTCGTTCTTAAAAACTTTGTAATACTTTGACCATCACATCGAGGTAAAGCAACAGTTTCTATCCATTTGGATACATAGTCTACTGATAACAATATATATAAATTTCCGAAAGATGGTATAAGTGGTCCCTTGAAATCTAATCCCCGAACATCCAATATCTCAACTTTTAACACATAATTGAGGGGCATCCCATTCCTCCTAGAAGTATTGCCTACTTGTTGACATCGAACACAAGTTTTGATATAAATGTTAACACTTCTAGAGATTTTAGGCCAAAAAAATCTAGAATGTACAACTTTATATGTTGTTTTATCAACACCAAAATGCCCCCCAAAATCAAAATTATGACATTTTTGGATAATTTCATAAGTTTCTTCTAAAGGCACACAAATTCGAATAACTAGATCCTTTCCTTATTTACATAAAAATGGGTCTTCCCAAAAATAAGTTTTAGCTTCAGATAAAAATTTCTTCTTCTATTGGTATGTCATTTCATAGAGTATAATATCACTAACATTGAAGTTCACAATTTCGGCATCCCATGGAACAAGCCACTCATTAACATTGAACAACTCTTCATCTAGAAAATGTTCATTAATCTCTTTTTAAAAAATGAGTGATTTTTCTAATTTAAGTCTGGACAAATGATCATCAATTTGATCCTCAGCTCCCTTCCTATCTACTATTTCAAAGTCAAATTCTTGCAAAAGAAGAACCCATCTTATCAATCTTAGTTTTGCATCATTCTTTTCATTAAATACGTAATAGCATAATGATCTGTATGCATAATACATTTAGTTCCAATTAAGTATGATCTAAATTTATCAAAATCATATACTATAGCTAAGAACTCTTTCTCAGTTATGGTATAATTAATTTGAGCTTCATTAAGAGTTCTACTAGCATATTAGATAACTTTAAAAATCTTATCATGTTTTTGTCTTTAAACAGTTCCAATAGCATAATCACTAGCATCACACATTAATTCAAAAGGTTTTCCCCAATCTGGTGCAACAATAATTGGTGTTGTGACTAATTTTTCTTTTAATAATTCAAAAGCTTTTAGGAACTCTTTATCAAAATTAAAAATTACATTTTTTTAAAGTAAATGGCATAGAGCCTTAGCAACTTTTGAAAAGTCTTTAATATATCACCTGTAGAATCCAACATGTCCTAAAAAACTCTTAATTTCCTTCACACTTGTTGGGTGAGGTAAATTAACTATTACTTGAATTTTGGCAGGGTCTACTTCCATAGCATTTTCTGAAATTTGAAGTCCCAAAACTATTCCTCCTGCTACCATAAATTGGCATTTTTCCCAATTAAGGACTAAATTTGTTTCTTCACAGGGCTTAAGAACTTTTGATAAATGTTCTAAACATGATTCAAATGAAGTTCCAAATACTAAAAAATCATCCATAAGAACTTTAATCTCTTTTTCAATTAGATCACAAAAAATAGTCATCATACATCTTTGAAATGTAGCAGGTGTGTTACATAAACTAAAGGGCATTCTTCTAAAAATAAATGTACCATAAGGACTGGTAAAAGTTATTTTCTCTTGATCCTCAGGGTCTATTTGTATTTGGTAAGAACCAGTATATCCATCTATAAAATAAAAGTATTTATGCCTAACTAGTCTATCCAGCATTTGATCTAGAAAGGGCAATGGAAAAAAGGGCAATGTCTAGAAAGGGCAATGGAAAATGATCTTTCCTAGTAGCAAAATTTAATTTTCTATAATCAATGCATATTGTCCATCCTATGACGTTTCTTGTTAGTATTAACTCATTATGTTCATTTAAAGTCAAAATCACTCCTCCTTTCTTAGGAACACAGTGAATTGGACTAACCCATGCACTATCTGAAATAGGGTAAATAATTCCAACATCTAACCACTTTAGAATTTCTTTCTTAACAACATCTTTTATAATAGGGTTCAATCTCTTTTGAGGATCAGCCTTGGGTTTGTAGTTCTCTTCCATATGAATTCTATGCATACAAATTGAAGGATTTATTCTTTTTATATCGGCAATTTTCCATCCAAAGGCTTTCGTCTAACTCTTTATAGTTTTCATCAAAATCTCTTCTTCTTATATAATTAATTTTGAGGAAATTCTAACAAGTTATGTGGAAGAATCACCGAAAAATGTGTACTTCAAATGTTCAAGAAGCAACTTCAACTCAAGCTCAGGAGGTTTTTCAATTGATGAACAAAAAGATGTATCTTTTTCTGTTGTGTCCAAACCTTAAAAACTTTCTTGAATATAAATTGAATCTTCCTTATATAAATCTTCATATTTATCTAATTCCTCTTGTTATTCATGTTACAATTTTTTAACTTCAGATTTCTCTTCATAAGTTGTTTTGAAATGACATTCTGTTAAATATATTATCACATCCATTCTATAGCATTCATCATCTTTACCTTTTGCAGGGTATTTCATTGAATTGGAAATATTAAATATAACAGTTTGATCATTAACGCACATTGTTAATTTTTCTTTCTGCACATCTATCATTGTTCTTCTTATGGTTAGGAAAGGTCTCCCTAAAATGATATGTATCTCCTTATCTTCCTTCATATCTAGCAATATCTAGCTTCATATCTAGCACAATGAAATCAATAGGAAAGAAAAATTGATCCACTTTCACTAGGACATCTTCTATAACTCTTTTAGGATATGTTATTGAACGATCTACTAGTTACAGAGTTACATTAATAGGGGATATTTCTCCTAATCTAAATTTTTTAAATATTGATATTGACATAAGGTTGATGCTTGCTCCTAAATCACATGGAATTGTAAAGCTACCAGGATCTTTAAGCTTTCCTATAAATTATGTCTCCTATTACACATGGAATTGTAAAGCTACCAGGATCTTTAAGCTTTTCAGGAAGCTTTTTTTGAATTATAAGGCTGCACTCCTCACTAAATGCAATTGTCTCATTATCTTCAAACTTTCTTTTCCTATTAAGAATATTCTTCATAAACTTTACATAGCTTGACATTTGTTCTAGAGCTTTAGCAAATGGAATATTAATTGTAAGCTTTTTAAAAATTTTTAGAAATTTTGAAAATTGCTTATCCAACTTTTGTTGTTGAAGTCTTTAAGGAAAAGGTGATGGGGGACTTTATAAATTAATTTTTCCAAATTTTCCAAATTAACTTTAAGTGGAGAAATAGGTCTCTATAAACCTTTCAGAGCGTCCTCTTTTGGTTCTTCAATCTCTTCTCTTTCTACTTCAATCTCATTTTGAGTTCTACCTTCCAATTCTCTTTCGCTTCTGAGTTGAACAACTTTTACTTGCTCTTTATTCTGGTCTTTTGGATTTACTTCTGTATTACTAGGAAGTGCTCCTTCGGATTTGTTACTTAATGAATTTCCTATTTGTCCCAATTGAATCTCAATATTTCTAATTGTAGCTCCTTGACTTTGTAATTGATTTTCTATTTGTAAAAAAACTTCTTCTATAGATAACTTCTTCTTCTTAAATTATGGATTACTGTTGAAACCTAGAGGATAAGTAGGTCTATAAATTTTATTTCCTTGATTGTTCAAGTTTCTCAATAAGTTTACTTGATTGTTTCCTTATTGGCGATTATTACCGCCTAAAGTATTATTCCATTTAAAGTTAGGATGGTTCTTCCAACCTGGATTACAATAATTTGAATATGAGTAATTCTGCTTATTATTTATGACATTCAAAGTCTCTAATGATTTATGAGAATCAACTATTTGGCCTAATGAATTTTCTTCAATCATGTAAATTGGTTGAGAAAAGTTCATTCAAAATTGGTGGGTTCTTCCAACCTGGATTACAATAATTTGAATATGAGTAATTCTGCTTATTATTTATGACATTCAAAGTCTCTAATGATTTATGAGAATCAACTATTTGGCCTAATGAATTTTCTTCAATCATGTAAATTGGTTGAGAAAAGTTCATTCAAAATTGGTGTAACTTCCTTGAAATTGCATCAACTTGATTTGCTAACATGACTAAAGCATCAATTTCATTAATATTGGCTACTTTCTTAAGATTTACCCTTTTTGAAGGCCATTGAAAATTATTTGTAGTGATTTCTTCAATTAAAGTATAAGCGTCATGAAATGGTTTTGACAGCAATGAACCACTAGCAGCAGTATCAATAATAGGTCTAAGAGATCCAGCTAATCCATTGTAAAATATTTTAATTATTAACTAATCTGGTATAGCAAGGCATTGACAATTTCTTAAGAGTTCTTCAAATCTTTCACATGCTTCGTAAATAGATTCTCCTTCAAACTGACTAAAAGATGTAATATCATTTCTAAGCTTTGTAGCTTTTGATGGTGAAAAATATTTAGTAAGGAATTTATGTGCTAAATCACTCCAAGTTCTGATAGATCTAGGTGATGATGAATGTAACCATAACTTAGCTTTATCCCTTGGTGAGAAAAGAAATAATCTAAGTTTAATAGCATCATCTGAGATGATACATCATATTTAAACGTAGCACATAATTCTAAAAAATTGGCAAGATGTAAATTTGGATCTTCAGTTGGTGCTACCCCAAACTAATTATTTGATACTATTTGGATAATACTAGATTTAAGTTCAAATGAATTAGCCTCTGCAGTGGGTTCTGAATACTACAATGAAGTTCATCCATCGCAGAGTTTGCATAATCTCTTAAAGGTCTAAATTCTTCAACATTTTAATAATTTTCATTTGTCATTTCTAGTAATTTTTCAATAATTTTTAATTTTTAAATTTTTCTGATACTTCTTTTTAATTCAAAATCGTAAGACAAAAGTCTTGTGGAACCTAAATTACACATACATTACTAAAATAAAACAAAATAAAAACACACAAACAAGAACTTAATATATATATAAAAAACACTGCAATATTTCTATAATAAATCTTAAAGTTTAAATAAGATTTTTTGTAAAAATAGATTCTTTTTTTGCTTTCTAATAACCTCTTTTTTCTTTTTTTCTTAATTTTGCTTCCCCAACAACGGCGTCAAAAACTTGATCCCAACTTCTTATATAAATATAAAATTGTGATGTATGCGATTATATGTTTAATTTCCTTAATAGTTATGCTTAATTTGTATCAAAGTCAAAAACTTGATTCAAAGCAAAAGCTAAGTAAATTTTCCACTATGAAAATAATAAGAATACAATTATAATATTTAAATATGACATACTATGCAAGTATACATATCGTTCTCAAGTAATATAGGAATTTTTTATTAAACTTAGGTGACAAAATATTTGCTTCTATTAATAAAAAATTGTATTCTTATACTTAAGTCTATATAAGTAAAATATCTCATGTATTCTTATACTTAAGACAAAAAATTCCCACCACCCAAATATCGAACCCACAGAGAAGACTAATAAGATGCACTTAAGAAAATTAGAATATTTAGGTGACAAAAAAATACTTAGTGAAATATTCTTATTTAAACTTAAGATGCTTTAATAGGAATGCAAATTTGATTTTTTTTTGTAATTTTTCTTTTATGAAAATTAAAGTTTATGAAAATAAAGTAGCAACTAATTAACTTAACTAAATATTTGCAAGATGAAGGCTATATAAGTAAAATATCTTTTTCCTTATCATAAATCAGTAATAAGTATAAAAATTCTATTATGGAAGTATGCTAAATGTATTGTGCCAAATAGAAGAAATAATATTCTTTACCCTTACTATAAATACTATAAAGAACATTGACTAATCTATAGTTTGAATAACTATGAAGACCGGTTGGTAGTGATGATACTAGCTCTCACTATAGAGTTACCCCTTCTTCCTCCACCTGAGGGCTAATATCTCGTATCAAAACCTAAAACTATAAATCAAGTTGGGGGTTTTATCTTGTCACTCTAAAGTCCTCTAATTTTACATCCTTAAAAGGTTTATTTCTTTATTTATTTTCAACCCCATGAATTACATTCTCATTCATGAAATCAATATGTGATTCTAACCATTTTTTGACTGAGACAATACCATCTCGGACCTTACATGTTCTTACAACAGGTATTAACATCTTAATTAGCCAAATCAAGAAGTAAATGAAGTGCAAGGTTTCAAATTATCACAACTTCTTCCAACATTGAAGTCTAATACTCACACAACTTACTTTAAACACATAATCACTTATTATTTTAAGAAAATAAGAAAAAGAAAACTACTCAAAGTCCATCAAAGTCCATGGAGAAAACCCAACCACACATGAGTTTAAAAGTAGAAATCATGAACACAAGCTAGAAATCAAGAATAAAACCAAGTGTAGTCACAAAGATAATTAATTATCTCAAATCCTCTCCACAAAATTTCTTGATGTTATTTTGAATTCTCTTCCTTCACTCACATTACAAACTAACACTCAAAATTAAAAAAAAAGTGGTCAGCGGCGGAAATGGCGATGGGCGGTGGAAGCGGCGGTTGCTTGGATGGATGATGGCTATAAAATCTGATGGGTGGTTGGCCTCTGGCAGTTTCATTTGATGATCTAAGTCTTCATTAATAAAAATCTAAAAGGTGCCTTGGCATCCCTTCAAAATATGTCTTCATTCAATGAATCTTCTAGAAGTTGCTTCATCGAAACTCAATTGAATGAATTTTTTTTCCCACATTTTTTCTAAGGATTACTTAAAAAACCTCTTCAATTTATTTTTTAAAATTCAACAAATCATCAAATAACTACTTCTGGCACTTAAGCGCAAGGTACCTGGCACTTAGGCGCGAGCCTCTAAAGCTTAAGCGCCCTAGTTCATGTTTGCACCTTTCTTAACTTTTGCTCCAAATTTGACAATTTTTCACTCCTTTTAGCATTTTTCATCCACTTGATTGTACCTAAAATAAAAACACCCAAATACCTTTCATTAAAGCCCAATATCTCAAAAATAGGTATAAAAATGTGTATAAAAATACTATATATTTTAGGTGTATCAATGTGCAACCTCAAGATCCTCTATTCATATTAGAAACTCATTTGGATATTTGGTTGACACTAACTCTTTTGAAACTATGCATGAGATAAAAAATCACTCAAATAATCCTTATTTTGATAACTACAACCCAGGCTGGAAGATTCCTTCCAACTTTAACTGGAATAACAATTATGAAGGAGGAAACCAATCATGGGATTACAATCAATATGATCTTTTAGATAATTAGAATAATCAGGAAAACTATAACTTCAGACCTTCTTTTCCTTTTGAATTTAACTCTAACATACCATATGAGGAGAAGGAGATGTCTATGGAAGAGCTTTTTATCAAGTGGAAAGTCAATTGAAAATTCAAGGGGTTGCTATAAGGAATATAGAAAATCAACTGGGTCTGATTGTTAACTTGATTAACATTAATCCTCTAGATATTTTACCTAGTGACCCTGAGATAAACCATAAGGAGAATAATGGTGAGAAAGATAAATATATCAAACTAAGAAGAGAATTGGAGGATATATTTCAAAAGTACCTTGAGTTGAGAAATGAGGAGATGGAGATTGAATGACCAATGGAAGAAATTCTTAAGGAATTAGAAAAACCTATTTCATCAACCAAGTTAAATATAGAAAGACATCCTCTACCATATAATTAGTACTAATGGGATGAATTAGAAAAAAACATGAGACTGAAGAATATCCCAGTGGAATTTAATATAGAATCTGAATCATCTAGGGAGAATCTAACTCAAAATTTAAAAGACCTAGATCAATCATATAGCGATCCATTTCTTATGAATTTTAAGGATTATATTAATATGCAAATTAAGAATATCAGAAGAATAATATTGGATCTAGAAAGAAACTTGAGGAACAATAATTGGAATCAATTTGAGAAATTGAACGAAAAACTAAAATTTGAGGATTTAGTAAGAATTCCATGATCAAGAAAAGATTGGGTGATCGGTTGGTCTTTACTTAAATGGAAATTTGATCTGGGAAGAAATCCTTTATCAAGCTAGCAATGTGAAATCAATCACTTCGTGGGAGGCAACACATGGTTATCAGTGTAGTTTAATTTTGTTTGATTGCAACTCGTGATTGTTTGTGTTGTATTGAGTTTTCTTTAGTATGGATTAACAAGTTTTAATGATGATTGATGAATATTTGGATTGTTAGTGTTTTGATTTCAATTTGATGAATCATGAGTGAGGTGATTCCGTAACTTTTAATTATGCCTAGACTTGTTGATGTTCTCTTATAGTAGTTGGATTAAAGAGTCCACTATGACTCGGGTCTCAACCAGATTTGAGTTTTACGGGAGACATTTTGAGTTTGTACAATGATTGTTCCATCCCAATTATGATACTTCCTTTCTTTGAACTTGTTTACATTCGGTAGTTTCATGAACTTACTTGATGAGAAACATATGGATGATCTTCCTTTATTTTTATAACTGTTAGAGGTGCTTACTTTAAGGGATAAGGTGATTCCTGAGGTTGGTGCGAGCATGCCAATATATTAGGGATAATTGTATCCATGGGATTAGAATCTAGAAAATCATTTATAAGTACTTAATTTATTAGTGTAATGATTTCGTTAGAAATCAAAAGTAAGGTAGTGAGGTGCAATGAGTTAAATGAAGATTTAACCTCATTTATCATGCGTGTTTGTGTTTGTGTTAAAACAATATAAAGAACTCTGAAAACACTTAAATATATATTCCAATGCTTATTCATGTTTTTCCTTTTAGACCTTTCTTTAATTTTATTTTATTTTGGCACGTTTAGTTTAGATTAACTTTCTTTTGCAAACTGTTCTACCCTGATGAATACTTGTTGATGTTTCTGATAAATATTTGTGGTAGATGAAATTTCTGAACTATTTTTCTTCCTGCTTATATTTTTTGTTTTGAATGCTATAAATGTTAAAATTAAGTTTGGGGGAATGAAGAAAAACATAAATTTCAAAATTAGAATACTTCTTTTTAGTTTAATATTATTGAAAGCATGTTTTTGGCTAGATTTACTTTCTCATGTAGTCATTCTGTCCTGATTATGCATGTATATGAATTTGATAGGATGTTTTAGTAGCTGGTAGATTTAGCTTTTACTTTCTCTTCCTTCTACATTTTATGGAATTGATTGCAAAATATTTATAAGTTTAAGTTTTGGAGGAGGAAGAAAGATGAATTTCAAAGTTAAACTTTATTTGTACCATGTAGCCTGCATTTAATTTGAAATCTTTTTTAAAATAATTTGTGGTATGTGGTGTTATCTTTAGGATGCTAAATTTATTATTTTTATAAATGATATATAAGAACTTAGTAGATAATTTAGTAAAAAGGATGAAACTATAGTTAAGATATTTAGTATAAAATGTTAGGGAAATGATTTAAATATTTAATGTAGGAAAAATTGAATTTTTGCAAAATTAAGGATTGTTAGAATAATACTTCTTAAAGAACTTAAGCTCTATTGAAAATTAGTTTTCTAATACTGCATATTAATTCAAGGATAGAAGATAAGATTTTAACCTTAGAAAAGGGATAGTGAATATCAAAATCATTGAAAATTTATCCAAATATGGTAATCCTCATCTAAAAAAAAAAGTAAGGATTAAAAAGTTCCTGAAATAAAAAAAAAAAGAAAAGAAAAAGAAAATAAAAGTAAAGTATGAAAAGGGAGGAGAAGCTTAAGGAATAGGACATAATTAGAAATTTATTTTAGTTGAATCTTTCTAAGGAAGAAAACTTAAGATAAATTCTTCGCTTAATTTCTCAATGAATTAGTAAAAATTATTTTCAAAATAGAATTCATAAATTTTGAAATTAATATTTTTCTAAAAAACCAAAGTTTGGGGACATTTCAATTATGTTTGAATTAAATAGAAAATTTGTATCCTAAATTTAATAGTAAATGTTCTGATACCTTAGCTATCATCCACTTTACTAAAAATTCTTCTAAGTTGGACTATAATAGTTCTAAAACAAATTTTAGGTCATCTAAAAAAAACCCACAACCATAAGTTAACAATTTTAGTTTCTAAAGTTATAGTGTTACTTGTGGACAAGTAACATTTAAGTTGGGGGTATTAATCCACTTGAAAATTACCTATTTTTAAAGTATATTTAATGATCATTTTGTGTACATTTTTTATGATATCACAGTTTAAAGGAATGTATTTTGATTGTTTTTGTCTTCAAGTACAAGAAATGAACTTTTAGTGAAAATGGAGCAAAAACAATGTCATTTGGAGTCAAATCGAGCAAGGCAAAAAATTCTTACTGATACATTTTGATGTTTTTCTATGCTTAATCTTCTTTACATTTATAAAATATTTTTTGAATGAAATTATGAATTAAAGAAATATTATTTTCATGTCTATTTTGTAGGTATATCAATTTGGAGCACATTAGAGCTAAAACGGGGTGAAACCGAGTTGAAAAGGAGCAAAACAGCATGAAACAACGGAGCTTCTTGAAGGGTTGTGCCTAGAAGCCCAAAACTGGCACCTAGACGCCAGTGACGACGAGAAAATGATGCCCAAGCACCAGAAATAGTTGGAGATGGTTTTGGACAACTTTTGGTGGGTTCAGGATGTTCTGGACGGTTCTATATGGTTGTGTTGCATCTAGGAGACAAATAGTTGCATAAAACTCATAAAATACTAAGCATACATATATGCTCGAAAGAGGGTAGGTAGATATATGTTCCTTGTTAGCACTTAGTTTATTACAGAATTCTATCAATTCTTTTACTGCTTATGTCATTATCTCTGTTTTACTTTTCTTTTACAATGAATTGGATACATGTTTAGGAATTTAGATTTTCATAGAAATTCTCTTATTTCATAAATGTAATGGTATTTTCACCGAACCTTTAATTACATTATAATGTGGCCACTTGTATTGTTAAAACTTGTTGATGAACTTGTATACCAGAAAGAGCTAAGATTTCTTGACTTGTAACTATCACATTCTACCTTGGAAAGAGCAGTCGTGATTGTCCAAAAAGGGGTGCAAATAAATAGAGACATAAGATTTAATGGCCATAGAATTGATGATTTTAGAGTGTCAAGCTATAATATTTTATCAATTTGGTCTAAAGATTGGAACTAAGGGTCACTAGTAGGTTTTATAGAGAGAGCAAAGTGGGTAATGTAGGAGTGAGAGACTAGAACCTACCCTGCACTACTATACATGCCGAAACCAACTTTAGAATAGCTAATGTTCTTTACACAATCAAAAGAAGTAAGGAATAGGTATACTCCTATTTGTCATTACTACATTAAATTCTATGCATTTCATTCCTTCACATTTTCTAGGTCAACACAAGAGGGGGGTAGACTTTAACATCTCAAAATTCTCTGAACCAATTTATCCAGATAAGTTATATTTTGAATTAATATTTGCATTTAGGAATAGTTGTTATCCTTACATTTAATATTTACATTGAGGAGCAGTTTCTTAATAAAACTTCATCTTAATCGACCTTCCAAAACTAAGGCTCTATAGTAGTAAACTAGAGCTTTTCTTAAGGGATTTCTTACCTTGCTTCTCTGTGGCATGATACTTTGGTTTTAAAGAAAACCTTTTATTACTTGAAATGATACGTATACTTGCGTAGTACCCCTAGTGTGTAAATTATTTTTAAAATTTTATGACATTTCAATTTTGCACAGTAGTCACTAAATATAAATTTGGGTCAAGTTTGCTGTCATCTTTTGGAAGCTAAGTTATTGTGTAATTGTGGGTCGGGTCATTGATACGGATTTTATGTATGCGTTGTAAATATTTTTCAATATTAGAACACACACATGACAGCACAAGTAGTAAATATGTAGATCAATCACAATAAAAATCACTTCAATATAAAAAAATTTATATTTTAAAATCTTTAAGTCGCCAATCCTAATAATTACGCAAGTATATGTATCGCTCAAGTATTAAAGGGATTTAATTGAGTCCTAAATATCGATCCCACGGGGAGGCGGAAATTATTATGGTTATAATGTTAAACACAATATTCAAACTATAAAACAAAGTTCTTTAAGTAATGGTTCAAATTTAAGAAAGCATCATTCTCCTTTACAATGAGTTTATGGTTAGTGTAGTAATTAAAATCATTTAAAATTATATAAAATTATATTGTGCAAGTTATGAGCAATCTTATTTTTTACCATCTGTTGAGTGCATAAAGAACATTGGCCAATCCAGAGTTTGGTCCCCAAATCTGTGGTTAGGCTGAGAGGATACTGGCTCCCACTTCCCTCACCTTTGAGAGCTAACAATCTCGCTTTAGTTTCCAAGCAAGTAGACCAAATTGGGGATTTTAGTCTGTCACCTTAAAATTTCTAATTCTATACCCATCAAAATTATTTTCCTTTTTATTTGCACTCAACCCCTTGAACTACATTCTTATCCATGAAATAGAATGTCACTCTCACCTTACTGTAGAAAGCATAACTTTGTCAGATCTTATGTTTCTCAATAAATTTTAATATTTTAATTGGCCAGATCAAAATTAAATAAAGATCGAAGTTTGAATCATCACAATTTATTAACATTTAAAACCATGCACAACAATATGAAATCTTCACAAAATCATATCTCATTGTAGGAAGAAGGATGCAGAAGGCTACTCAGAATTCATGAGGAGGATATGAAAAAAAATGGATTTTATGTATAAAAGAAGTTTGCAAAATGAAGAAAGGAAAGAACACAACTTATCTCACACTCCTCGTCAAGCAAATCCATTGAAGTACCCTTGAAGCACTTTCTCTCTTTACAATCACACTCAATTCTCTCTTAGAAATGTAATGAAGAACAAATCTCTCACATTCCCTCTCCTCTTACAATCTCTAGAAGAAAATCCTCTCCAAAACTTAACTCTCTGGTCTCCTCCAAAGAATCCACATGCCACACACTTGAAGACCTCACTAAACTTCTTATGAGTGGTGTCAGCCCCTCTTCTCTAAAAAAATTCAAAAATTTCCTTCTTTTTCCCAAAAGACACACCTCTTCACAACAAAAGACAAATCCCCTCATCCAAGAGACATCTCTCTTCATTCAACAGCCTTCCTTAAGTGTCTGTATGCATTGAATCACTCCATGGAGCATTTGAATTACTTGAAGCCTTCTCGAACATCTCAAAAATAGTCAATAACCACAATCTATTTGATTAGTTTCATCTCTGGGGCCTTTGGTGCCTGTTTAATGGAATTTCGCACTCCCCTTTGGATTCTGACACTTCTGAAGCCTCTTCTCTATAAAATGGAGTCTTTGGTTCCTCTGGCGCCTCTCGCACCAGTATGCTGAAAAACTGCATTTTAACTCCAAATTTCTTCCTTTTTGCTCATTTTTGCTCCAAATGCCTAAAATCAATATACTTGCATTAAAACATAAAAATACCCTCCTTTAAAGTGCAATATCACCAAATTTAAGCATAAAATGTATAAATAAAATTGCACATTTTTTTTTATGAATCAAAATGCCCCAAACTTAAATGTTACTTGTCCTCAAGTAACTTTTTCACTGCTTAAAAATATGAATTATAATAGAAATTAACTTATAAAATTATATAATTTGGTTTAATAAATATAATAGTATAACTTAAGAAGAATTTATAATAACTTAGGTTAAAACTAAAAGTATAAGAACACCTAGTAGTCAAGTTTAGGATTTCTGATTTTCTATTCATTTCAAGATGAATTGTAATTTGTTATATCAAATTCACTTAGAATGTCCATATGAAAAAGAGCTTCATGAATAATTTATTAAAAAGGATGCTAATATTCAAATAGAAGCTTAGAAAATGTTATAAAGCATTTTTCCTCAAGTCGATTCAAGTGGAGCTAATTTTTTATTAGGCATCTCCTCAAGCTTCTCCTCACATATTTTTCTTTTATTTTCCTTTTTCTCATCTTTTTCTTTTCTTTTTTTTTTCTTTTTCTTTAGGATCATTTTCAATCTTTTCTTTCTTTTCTTTTTCATGTGAGGATTATCATATCTGGATAGCCTTTAATAATATT
This sequence comes from Phalaenopsis equestris, assembly GCF_001263595.1. Taxonomy (NCBI): domain Eukaryota; kingdom Viridiplantae; phylum Streptophyta; class Magnoliopsida; order Asparagales; family Orchidaceae; genus Phalaenopsis; species Phalaenopsis equestris. The sequence goes on along the minus strand of NW_018230553.1, from coordinate 209,166 downwards.
GAACCTCACTAACCTCTTCTTGAAGTTAAAACTTCTTGCCATCCTTCACTTTATAAATTCATATTAGCTTTGAAGATTTTTCATAAGGTCTCATTTTTTTTCTTCTCATACAAAACTCTAAGATTCTTAATACATCAAAATCACAATTTCTTTTTCTTACATAGAAAAAATCATAGTATTAATATATATATATATATATTTATCTAAAGGTCATGTTAAATTAATTTTTAAAAAATATAGCTAATTAAGGACAAATAAAATTTAGTTTTATTCTTTCTAAAGAAAATTTTCTTTCCCCCAAACTTAGATTTTTTTTTCATTTTTAATAGGTAAAGCATTCAGTACAAAAAAATGCATGTGGAAAGAAAACTTTAATTGCATAAGACTTACCTATAGAGGGTTCTGAACATGAAACTTGGCTTTAACATATTGCATGTACTAATTTAAACCGTACATGCTTTAAAGCATTAAATGAAACATAATATATCAACAAGATTTACTAAGAAAAGGTGAATTAAAAATATAAGTATTAAATTAAAGAAACAATACAGAAATAAAAATCAACAATTTACATATATACATTAACAAGTTCAATAATACTACTTAAAAAACACATTAAAGTCAAAATTATAACAACAACAATAAAATGAAACAAACAACAAATAATGACAACATCTTCCTCCTCTTCTTCTTCCTCTTCTTCTCCTTCTTGTATTTCAAAGTTATCTTTCACATAAGGTGTAAAACTGGAGCATGTAGGAAATTCTATTATATGGTCACGCCTATGATATCTAACCATAGCCTCTTGATATGCAATATCAGGTTGAACTCTTTTCTGTTGATATTCAGCATTATGAGCATTTTCATGATTCCAAACCACCTATTCTATTCTGCAATGTCACTATATCTGCTTGTTGAATCATTAACTACTCCATAATATTTTCAAGTGAAATAGTACTAGAAGTAGATGGTCTTACAGCTGATGTAGAAGGTCTATCACTACCTCCACTACTATTTCTGGATCCAACAAATGATTCAAATTTATGAACTATTGATTTCTCAATGTATTTAAATGGCTGTAACATTTTCTCATCTTTATCAAATTCTACTCCTGATTGTTCACATAAGGTGAACATCAGGGCAGGATACCCTAAACCACTAGTGGTTCCACCTTTAGCAATACTCTGAGAATTATGCAGAATGAGAGCACAAATATTGATAGCCTTCATTTGTTTTATGCAAAATTTAATATTGTTCTCTCCTTAGTTACTTCGCTAAGGTGATTTGATCAAAGGAGTTTCGCAAAAATAAATTAATGCCATCTTTTAGATTATACATTTAACATGGAAGTGGAAAATTTTACATTGTGATTATTCTTAATTTTCCATACCCCTCTTCCATCAGTAAGATAGGTAATCACTTCATCAAGTGACAAATCAAAAAGCACAAATGCAGAATACTCACATTGAAATTCTTTCTGCAAATGGTTAATGCATTAACTCTTTCTTGAGTAAATTCAACATTCTTACCTCTAACATAAATGTGCTCATCAGAAGTCACCCAAAAATTTGCATAAAATTCACTAATGATAGGAACAATTGCTAATGTGGTGAAGTAGCAAAAAGTCTCCCAGTTCTGAGCAATGATTAACCTGTCAATAGAGCCTCTCAAGTTTGAGAATGCACGCTCCAGAATTAATTTCCTTATACCATCTGAGTATATTATTTATATTGAGCCTTCAAATTAACAAATCGTCTCGCATCAAAACCTCTCAAAGTTTTTCCTCTTTTCACTCTTGGAGCTATAGCAATTTCTAAATAAATTCACACAATATCTTAACTCCAACTCCAAAAATAGAAATACTTGGTTAGAAACTTTTTACCATGGGTTCTCTTTAAAAAATTTCAAAAACAATCAAATTTTCATATTTCCATTATGTAGGAAAATCCATGGTGAAAATAAAAAATTTTTAAGTTAAAGTGAAGCTCTTACCAAGGGAAGATGAAATCCAAGAATTTTAAGCCTTCAAATCTCCTTAAATCCAAGAAATAGCAAGCCCTAAGTTGAGTTTCGATCTTAGTCTAGAGGTAGAAGATAACCCAAGTAGTAAAAATGGGATTTTATAGTGGATTTTCATGATTTTGAAGAACTCTGGGTGTTTTCGTGAAACTAGAATGTTAAGCGCCAAATCTGGCGCCTTTAGCGCCGACACCAAAATGTTTCAGGTTTTAGACTTTTTTTTTAAAAAAAATTTATATACCATAACACTTCAACTTCTAATTAACCTAAATTTACATTAATTTTCAAAATTAAACAATTGAATAACAATATGTTTTCACAAGCAACACAAACGAAAACTCATATTTATATGTAAAATCCACCCGATTACAAACCAACATTTTTCAAATCAATACATCAAATTCAGCGTCAAACTTACTCAAACTTACACCATACAAACTAACGCTAAAGACTAAATATCAAAGACTTTACATTTGGCACATATAAAGTTTAACAATGAAAATAAATGAAATCCAACACAAACACATAACACAAAAATGGCATCATAACTATGAATTTTATACTTTAGAGGGTTTACACATCTTCATCACTTTCATCATCTTGAATATTTCCCCTGGATTGGTAGTGCATGTTAGTACATTCCCATTTTGGGCAGAAAAGATCTACTAATTCTTTCATTCCAGTTAGTATAAGTTATAAAAAGGTCGGTGAGGAAATTCATCTGTTGAATCTTCTTCAACCCAATCATTTTTCTTAAACATACGCACCATTCCATCTTCTATGCACCTGGTTTATTCAAATTATTTTTTCATCCTCCAATCCAAATAATCAAATATATCAAAGATGTTTCCAATTGAATTTATAAATATTTATACCTCTTTCTCCAACTTCTTGATCCTTTCTAGAATATCATGTGAATTATAAGGAAATTTGGGTTGAATGGGAGATGAATTTTGAGATGATTGATCCATAAGAATGTTCATATTATGTTCTTCTACATTTCTTATGTAGTTACAACAAATCTCTATGTCCATGGGCTTCCAAGAGAGAAGTAATTTTTCCCAACTTTCATAAGGTAATTCTAACTAGCTACATAGTAGCAATATGGTAGATGGATGTCCTAGCCCATAAGTTGATCCTTTTATAATCAAACCCATAACAGATTTTACAATTAAAGCACCCACATCGATAGGTCTTCCTGTTTGAATACAATATTTTAAGATAGCACTTTCCTTGGTCACTTTACTGATTTTCATGGAAGGAAGAAATTTTGCTAAAATAAATAAATGTCATGTTTTCGATGTAGGATTTAATAATAATGAATAAAAAATTACATGTTCATTATCTCTTGTCTCCCAATTTGCATCTTCATCAGTAAGCAATCGATAGAATTCATTTATGTTATCCCTTATAGGGACAAAATTGGCATAATGACAAATCGAGATACTTTTAATCATAAATAAGTTGTTTATTCTTAAAAGAGTAAAAGATACCCACCCGTCTCAAACATAGACGCTTCCCTGGTTAATTTCATTAAGATTAGCATAAAACTCTTTTACCACAGGAATGACTACTGCAACAGTAATATACCATAGCACTTCCTAGTGCCTTTACACAATATTCCTCTCTACTTGAGTACTTGGTGTGTTGAATCCTCAATTCAAAAATCCTTTTTCCTTAATTAATCTCTTCTTACGGGAACCTTATTATATAATTTCTATGCATCAAAACTGATGAACTTTCTTCTATTGAAAATTTCATATCTATAAGTTTCTCTAGAGTTGGAAGCCATAGGATTAAAAAATGGTGACTTCCCTTTCATTTTACTGACTTAAATAGCTCCAAAATACATATTTAGGGAGTTATAAGTAAGAAAATCCATCCAAAACTATCAAAAACTGCCTTTAGAATATTCCAAAATTGTCTGGGTAACAGTGATGCTTTTGGCGTCAAATTTTGGTGCTTCTATCACCAGCTCTTTGTAATATGGTGCCTCTAGTGCTAGTTTAGATTTTTGCACCATTTTGCTTAAGATCCAAATAACCCTCAAAGCTTCCATATAATTCAGTAATAAATTATGTTTTAATATATTTTCTTAATATGTAAGTCTCCCAAGCACACGAAATTTATAAAGAGAGCATAAATATAGATATATAACTTATTAACAAGATTAACAAAGATATCTATGGGTTTCCTCCCATAAAACTCTTGGTTTAATGTCCTTAGCCTGATATTCACAGTCTGGTGACCCAACATAACAATCTCTTTAAAATTTAACCTTTAACCTTCAAAATATGGTTTTAGTCTATGCCCGTTCACTTTAAATATCTTTCCAATTTTTGGATCTTCATTATTAACAACTCCATAGGGCTAAAATTCTTACAACAATGAATGACCTAGACCACCTAGACTTAGGTTTTCTAGGGAATAATGTTTTCCTAGAAATAATTTCAATCTTGTATTATAAAGTAAAACTTCTTGTCCAGACTCAAATTCTATTTTATTATCTTTCAATCATGTCATAAGCTTTATGCTCTAATTCTACTGGTAAGTGAAAATTCTTCTAAAAAATTAATATATATGGGGACATTTCTATAGGTGTTTTATAAGTTGTCCTATAAGCCCATAATGTAGTATCTAATATAGCAGACCAATCCATTTTATTAGGATTTTTAGTTTTCTTTTTAAATCTTTTAATTTCATGATTAGATACTTCTGCTAGACCACTAGTTTTGGGATGATAAGCAATAGAAATCCTATGTATAATATCTTACTTTTCAACAAAATTTTCAATTCCTTTATTCCTAAAACGAGATCATCCATTAGTAATGATTACTCTCAACATTCCATATTTTGGTAAAATATTTTTTTTTAAATTTTGAAATACTTAGAGCATCAAATCGAAGTAAAGCTATTACTTTAATTCACTTTGATACATAGTCTGCTACAATTAATATATATATATATATATTCAAATGAAGGTTTAAATTATACCATAAAATCCAATCCCCAAGCATCAAAATTTTTAACTTTTAAAGTAAAATTCAGGGGCATTTCATTTCTTTTTAATGTATTTTATATATATATAGGTTTTGCTCTGGTATCCATGGCAATTTTGTTTTCCTTCATGCCTTTCCTCGTTGGTGACATCGGTCCTTTACTTTGCACTGTTTCTATTTTGGTTTTTTGTGATGCCTTCTATTTCTCGTTTGTTTGTTGATGCGGTTTTGGTTGGGGGAGGTGGCTCTTTGGCCACACATTACTCTGCTATGTTTCTTCAAGGCTTTATGATACTCTTATGGTTGGAGGGGATTACACCTTCTATAAAAAATTAGAAAAAAAGAATGAAAAACTTGCGTTATTTGTGACCGAAGATGAAACTTTGATTCTTGCTTCTTCTTGTCGACTGGCTCTTGTGGGTAAATTTACTTATGGAATCCCTAAAGTTGAGTTGATAAGGAGAGAGTTTGAAATGCTAAAATTAAAAGGCTGGTGGAAGGTTGGAATCATAGATGGTAGACACATTTTAATACAACTTGCTAACAATGAGGACTATATCAGCCTTTTTGCAAAAAGATTTTTGCGGATAGAAAATAGTGTGATGAAATTTCAAAAAATGGTATGTAAACTTTGATCCTAAATCTGAATTGTTTATAATCTTGGACTGGATTCGTTTTGTAGGTCTTAAATTGCATCTTTTTAACCATGAGGTACATTTTTCACTTAGGGCTGCTTATAACAAGCCTTTGAAAATTGAAAAGTGCTACCTATACGCTATCGAGACCTTATGAAGCTCGTATTCTTGTTGAACTGGATATAACACAACCATTTTGCAATGAAATTTGGATAGGATCACAACATCAAGCATACTGGCAACCTATGGAAACTGAACAACACTCTCCTTACTACACTAATTGTTTTATGTTTGGCCACAAAACATCATCTTGCTTCAAATTGAACCCTCAACTCAAAAATTCTCATATTGCTCCACACACACACACTACCCTCCCCGAAAACCCCCAATCAAATGAGCAACAGTAAATCCCATCTATTGTTGATGATGTGATTGATTTAGATGAAAATCCTCCTATACACAATACTACTTCAAACTTGGATAATTTAGGTAATGAGGCCTTACTCAGTAGCACTGATGATATTTCTCAACAGGTTAATACTAGTGAAAGCAATGTTATGGCTGATGATTACAATGAGATAACCGTTAATGTGGCTTCTGAGAAACCCGTGGAAACATCCTTAACATAGGTTCCTCGTATTCCTGATAATCTTGGGGGTTTTATTCCCTCTAGCTTTAGATTTGATACTACTTTAGTTGGGGCCCCTACTACTACTATTAATACTAATAATTCGCTACATAATGCAGCCATAACTCTAGAAAATGAGTGGCGGGTCCAAAAGCACTCAAGAAAAAGGCTAAACGCAATTATGAGTTATCTAATCTTAATGCTAGCAACATTATCCAGGAAGGAATTTATCATTCTGATGGGGAATAGTTTGTCAACCCTACTAGATCTTCCAGAAGGGCTGGCTCACGCCACCATGTTTAACATTATGGTTTGGAATATTATGGGAGTGGTGGACCCTAACTCCCTTAATAGACTCAAAAATCTTAGTATGGTTCATAAATTACTCATTTTTGCTATTTTGGAGACTATGGTTCATGTTAATAAAAGCAGAATCTTAAATAAATTCAAAGGATACCATTCTTATTGCAACATCAATAACAAAATTTGGGTTTTTTTGCAGCCCACTGTCTCTCTTTCTATCATTGAAGATGAGAACAATATGTTTTAGCACAAATCAAGTTTGAAGATTTCCAAGGATGGTGTACCTTTGTTTATGCTAGTTCTCAGCTACAGGATAAATACTTGCTTTGGCAAAAACTTGAACTTAGGGGAAACTTTATTAACGAGAACTGGTTTGTTAGTGGTGACTTCAATATGACTTTGAAGCCTAAGGAGAGAAAAGGGGGAGGAAGAGTTGACCCTGCTCTTATTAAAATGTTTTCTAATTTTATTTCTAATGTAGGATTATTTGACTTGGGTTACACTTGCTCTCCTTATACATGAAGGAGGGGGTTTCCTTTATCAAAGATTGGATCGGTTCTTGGCTAACTCTATTTTTTTAAGCCACTTCCCTATTGTGAGGGTTCAACATTTGAGCTATGCTACATCTGATCATAATCCCATATTACTTACTTTGGCCATTACTGTTAAACCGAGAGTTTCTCATTTCAAGTTTGTAAATGTCTGGACTTCTCATGACACTTATTTGGCTTTGGTGAAACAGGTGTGGCAGTTTGAAGGAGCTGGGACTCCTTGGTTTGTTTTGTGGCAACTCCATAAAAAGATGGTTGCTCATTTAACTAGATGGAATTACCAGATTTTTGGTAATGTTCACAAAAAAGTACATGATGCTCAGAATGTTGTTGACTCCTTGGAAGCCCAACTTGTTTTCTCACCTGACTTGATGTATACCATTGCTCATGCTCATATTTCGTTAATGGATGTTATAACTTTGGAAGAGAATTTACTTCGGTAGAAGACAAATGATATATCCCTTGTTGTGGGGAATAGAAATACCAAATATTTTCATGCCATGCTTAAGCATAGAAGAAATATTAATAGTATCTTGAAAATAAAAAATGGGGACGAGCAAATTTTGACTAGATGGATGATATTGGAGCTGGCAGTGTTAATTACTTTACTGAGCTTTTTCAAACTTCTACTAATGTTCTGCTTGTGGATTCTACTCATTTTGTGGATGATTATAATTACATCAATGGTCTTCATTTAACTTATCCCTCTGATGAATAGAAAATTCTTGATGCTTTCAAGTTTATTTGTCCTAACAAAGCCCCTGGCCCTGATGGATTCTCTTCTTCCTTCTACACCACTCTTGGGATGTTATTAAGCAGGAGGTTATCCTTGCCTTACAAAGTTTCTTCCTTGGTGATAACCTTGGTAAATATTTCACTTATGCTTTGATTGTCCTTATTCCTGAAGGAAATGACGGGACAACTTTCGTCCTCTTTCCCTCACTACTGTTATCGCTAAAATTATGAGTAAAATCATAGTCAATAGACTGCAGCCTCATCTTTCTCATATCATTGCTCCTCAGTAGTCTACTTTCATTAAGGGTAGGGATATTACAGATAATATCCTTTTAGCTCAGGAGATGATTGAAGACCTTGATAAAAAGTTCAGGGAGGTAATATGGTGCTCAAATTGGATATCAAAAAGGCTTTTGACACTATTAGTTGGGACTTCATCATAAACATTTTACAGGCTAAAGGCTTTCAACATTATTTTTGTTTACTCATCAAGAGATGGCTTTCTAACAATAGCTATAGTTTGATGGTTAATGGCAAAGCACATGGTTTTTTCTCGGCTAACAGGATATTAAACAAGGTGATCCACTTTCTCCCACCATAATCATTATTGCATTTGACTATCTTTCTAGGCTTATTATAAGCGGCATCTTGAGCATTATTATATTCAATTCTCACACAAATCTAAGATTGTGGTGAGTCATCTTGCTTATGCTGATGATGCTATCTTGTTCTTCAATGCTAGCAAGCATGCTATTAAAACCACGATGTCATTATTAAATGACTTTCAAAATGTCTCTGGTATGATGTTTAGCTTGCCCAAATGCTCTATCTATTTTGGGAAAGATGTCCCCCCTAAAATACATGTTTGGGCCTCTAATTACACTGGTTGCAAAATCTCCAAGCTCCCAATTAAATATCTTGGGGTGAACATTCTTAGACATAGGAATAAGCTAATTCAAATGGATCGTGTGATTGATAAAGTTAAACTCAAGATTAATGATTGGAAAAATATGTTTTTATCTAATAGGGAGAGACTCACTTTGTTGAAAAGTGTCCTGTGTACACTTCCTCTCTATGTCATACAAGTTCTTAAAACCAAGAAAGCACTCAAGAGAATCTTTAGTCTCAATTTATGCAACATAATTATTGCAAATTTTCTCAACCCTCCACGGTCAATTAGAAGGTGGGGGATTCTAGGCTTTGGAAAGCTATTATTTCTGTTCAGGATGTTGCCTCTTATTTTATTTTTTGGGACATTGGGAATGGTTGCATCTCTTTTTGGCATGTTGATTGGGGGATTTCTTCTTATTCTACTTTGTCAAACACTATTTATGACCTAATATGTTGATTTCTAATTGTTGGCTTGATGGAGACTGAAATATAGCTAAACTTACTTCTTTGGTTGGAGATTCTACTTCTGCTATTACTACAATTCCTATTAAGGGTATTGATATGGTTGTTCCACATTGGAAATTCCAAAGTAGATTTTCTTGTACTAAGCTATTCTGATCAAAATTGCATACTTTTACCCCTTGGAAATGGTATTCTTGTACTTGGCATAAGTATATTTCTCCCTCTATCTCTTTTTTTCATTTGGATATATTTTCGTAACTTGCTTCTTCTTGATGATATTCTTAAAATGAAAGTGCTAAAACTCGCTTCTTTTTGTTATAATTGTAAAAAGGATGTCGAATCTGCTAATTATTTATTTTTTGATTGCCTCTTTGCAAAGGAAGTTTGGAATAGGCTTCGGTGCTATTTTGGAATCAATTGGCCCTCAAATTTGAGAATTAAAATTGTCATTAGGAGCTTTATTATTTTCCCACTATTGTGTTTTGGTTCATTTGGATGGCTCGTAATAGCCACAACTATGAAAATCCTTGTCACACCTCTACCACTATCTCTAACTTAATTGTGGCTCATTTTCATAAAATATGGAAGCAATCTAATGGAATGGCTGCCTCTCTTCTTAAAGGTAGTGGTAGAAAACCCATTCTAGTTAAATGGGCACCACCCCCACTTGGATGGGATCAAAATCAATATTGATGGTAGCTTTTCTTTAGATTATATTGGAGTGGGAGGTCTATTTACAGATGCTTTTGGTAAAGGCTTAGCTTTCTTTGCCTTCCCCTGTATTGCCACTTCTTCTCTTGAAGCTGAGACTTGTGTACTGCTGGTTGCTTTGCAAACTGTTGTCTCTCTGAATTTCAATCACATTGTTGTGGAGACTAATTCTAAAAATTTTTTAACATACTTTGGCAAAGCTTAAGCCTATTTGGTATATCATTTCACTATTGAGAAGGATATGGCTTTATACTAAGTTGCACCATCTTACTATTTGATATTCTTTCATTTTTAGAGAGAGTAATGCCTTTGTGGATTGGTTTGCTAAATGGAGAGTGCAAGAAGCATTATTTGGTGATACACCTCCAACTTTGTTTCAAAATCTTATACAAAGTGATTTATTAGAAGCACCTTATGTTATATATTAAATATGCTTCTCCCTTTGCTTTTCTATTTTGGGCTTGTTATTTGGCTTGGATCTGTCTATTGGGAAGGAACTTTTAGAGCTCTGGCTAGAAGAATTTTTTTGGTTATGTTTTAAGTAATAGGATACAGAACTTGAGTTTGGTTATGTCTGACTGGCTCTTCCTTAACAACCCTGAACCCACTGTTCACTCTTCGAGGATTTTCTTTTTTCTAATAAATACATATGGGGTTAGCTATCCTTACTGTGGGGGATGTGTTAGTTCTCTTGACCTACTCTATTTTTACTGGAACTGCTTGCTTTCAATTTTGAATTTTACTGCAAGTTTTTCAGAATTTTTATGCTCTTCATTGTTTACCCCATCCTATATATGATTGTTGGGGGCTTTTTCTACTTTGGCTTGCAGATCAACACTTTTCAAAGACTTTTCTCTGGTCCAAGGATTGGAAAATGCTATTTTGTGGTTATCTATAACTGTTCTAGAATTGGGCTACTCTTATTTTTGTAAGTTTGGGAAACTACAATACTGTTCACTTTGGATTATTAGCCCTTACTACAATTTTTTTGTTTTCTCGAACACAGACAACTTTAGTTCTGGTGTACATGTTTTTTTTGAGTATACTATTTTTTATTGGTATAAATATTTTGGGTATACATGTATTTTTGGGTCTCTTAATTCTGTGAGTTTTTTTTTTCCATTGCGTGGAGTTGTACTGTGGATTGTGGAACCCCTAGGACTTTATTGTATTTTCTTTTGCTTTTAGATGGGGATCCACTACCCCTCCGCCTTTTTTGAAACTTTTTTATTATGTACACATAAGGAGCCAAGAGTTGCTCTCTTTATATATATATATATATATATATATATATTAACGTCTATAAATAGAGTAGGCAAACAAAATTCAGATTGTAAGATTTTATGAACAGTTCTATTACTTCCAAAATGACCCCCAAATTTAGAATCATGACATTTTTGAATGATTTCTTCAATTTTATCATAAGACACACATCTCCACAAAACTAAATCTTTACATTGTCTGTATAATTATGGGTCATCCTAAAAGTAAAAATTTTCATCATAAATTAATTTTATTTTTTGTCGGTTCGTCAATCCATATGGTAAAATACCACTAACAATGTAGTTCCTAATCTAATTTTATCATGGTATTTCCCATTCTTTAATAGTATAAAGTTCTTCATCCTGAAAAGTTTCATTAATTTCTCTTTCAAAATCAAATGTGTCTTCCTGTTCCAGCCTAGATAAATGATCAGCTATTTAATTATTAGATCCCTTCCTATCTACTACCACAAAATCAAATTATTGCATAAGAAGTACACATCTAATTAATCTTGGTTTCACATTCTTCTTTTGCATCAAATATTTTAGAGCATAATGGTCTGTATGGACAACACATATAGTTCCAATTAGATATCACATAGACTTATCAAAAGCATAAATAATTGCTAATAACTATTTTTTAGTAGTAGTATAATTAATTTAGGCATCATTTAGAGTTTTACTAACATAGTATATAACTTTAAAAAAAAATTTCATATCTCTGCCCTAAAACAGTTCCAATTGCATAATCACTTGTATCACACATTAGCTTGAATGGTTTCTCCCTAACATGTGAAACTATTATTAGGGCAGTGATTATTTTTTTCCTTTAATAATTCAAAGGCATTATGGCACTCTTGATTAAAATCAAATTTCGTATCTTTTTTCAAAAAGTTGGCATAAAGGCTTTGTAATTTTTGGAAAAAATATTATATAATATCTGTAAAAACTAGCATGTCTTATAAAACTTCTAACTCCTATTATAATAGTAGGTAGTTTAGCTATAACTTAAATTTTTGTTGAATCTACATTTATGTCATTTTCAGAAATTTTATGCCCAAGTACAATTCTTCCTGCAACAATGAATTTACATTTTTTTTCCTAATATCTTTTCACAACATTCTAGAACTTTCTCTAAATGATTTAGACATGAATCAAATGAAATTCCAAACAAAAAAAAAACCATTCATAAATACTTCTATTCCTTTTTCAATTAAATTACTAAAAATTGACATCATACATCTTTGAAATGTTGCAGGTGCATACATAAATCGAAAGGCATTCATTCAAAAGAAAAAGTACCATAAGGACTAGTTAATGTTTTCTTCTCTTGATCCTCAAAAGCAATAAGAATTTCATGATAACTAGTATATCCATCTAAAAAGCAAGAAAATATTTGTACCCAGCTAGCTTATCCAACATTTGATTCAGAAAAGGTAAAGGAAAATGATCTTTTCTGGTGGCCGAATTTAATTTTCTATAATCAATGTAGATTTTCCAATCAGTGACTTGTCTTGTTGATATTAATTCATTATTCTCATTTTTCACAACGGTCACACCTCCTTTCCTAGGAACACATTGAATTGGACTTACCAAAGCATTGTCTGAGATAGGATATATTACTCCAACATCTAACCATTTTAAAATTTGTTTCTTAACAACATTTTTTATCATAGGGTTTAATGATCAGCTTTTTGTTTGTGATGTTCTTCCAAAAGAATTTTGTGCAAACAAATTGAAGGATTGATTCCTTTGATTTCAGATAATGTCCAACCAAAGGCTTTCTTAAATCTTCTTAAAGTTTCCAACAACTTTTGTTCTTGTGCTAATATATGATAACAGGTAATGTAGATAAATCATCTAAAAAGGTGGATTTGAAATGTGTAGGAAGTATTTTCATTTCTATTTCAGCAGGTTTCAAACTCAAAGAAATCATATTTCTATTATTATCTCTAGTATATAACAATTCAAATTGTTCTTAAACATAATCCAATTCTTCATTACTCACTTCTATGGATTTATCTAGAATTATATCCTCATCTTTATACTCCAAATGTTCTTTTCAGTTTTCTTTTTAAATGTATCTGTGAAATATTCATTGCTTAAATAATCATTAATATCTATTCTGAAGCATTCATCATCTTATTTTGTTGTTGGGTATCTCATTGGTTTTGATATATTAAATTTAACTTCTTGATTACTGACTTTCATTGTTAACTCTTCTATCTTTACATCTATCAAAGCTCTTCAAGTGACAAGAAATGGTCTCCCTAATGTGATAGAAATTTTTTTATCTTCCTCTATATCTAACATAATAAAATCCACAGGAAAGTTAAATTTATCAACTTTCACCAATACATCCTACTAACACATCTTCTATAACTCCCTTAGGATATGTAACTGAACGATCCGCTAACTATAGAGTTACAGAAATAGGTGAGATTTCTCCTAAACCTAACCTTCTGAAAATTGATAGAAGCATAAGATTAATACTGGCTCTCAAATCACATAAAGTTTTTCCAAAGAATCTTTTGCCAATAGCACAAGGAATAGTAAAACAACCAAGATCATTAAGTTTCTTAGAAAGATTTTTCTAAATTATGGCGCTACACTCCTAACTAAGTTCAACAATTTCATAATATATAAACTCCTTTTTTTTATTAAGTATATCCTTGATAAACTTCACATAGCTTGACATTTGTTCCAGATAGCTTGACATTTGTTCCAGGGCATTTGTTCCAGGGCTTCAACAAATGCAATGTTTATAGTTAATTTCCTCAATATTTCTAAGAATTTAGTAAATTGGTTATCTATATTATATTGTTTCATTTTATGAGGAAATGGATGTGGTGGTCTTTATATAGTAACTTTCATTAGATTAATAAAATATTTTGAATCAAGATGAGAATCTTTACTAAACTTTTCATTTTCAACCCGTTATTTCTCAACTTCAATCTCTTTTTAAACTTTTGCTTCAATCTCTTTTTACAATCTCTTTTTAAACTTTTGTTTCTAATTCTTTTCCACTTCTCAGTTGAATAGCCTTAATTTTCTCTTTATTCTGATCTTTAGGATTAACTTCAACATTACTTGGTAAAGTTCCTAAAGGTCTATTGTTAAGTGTAGTAGAAATATATCCCAACTAATTTTCCATGCTTTTAATTGCAGCTCCTTGACATTGTAATTGATTTCCCATTTGCAATATTAATTCTTTCATTAACAATTTCTTCTCTTTAATTTGTGAATTACTATTAAAACCTAGAGGATAATGAGGTTTATAAATAGAACTTCCCTAGTTGTTGGAATAACCCAATGAGTTTGCAGGATTGTTCCCTCATTGCAGATTTATAGCATTAGAGTTATTATTATTATAACCAAAATTATGGTGATTTTTTTAGACAGGACTATACTAATATGAATAAGGATTATTAGTTCGGTTATTATTGCATTTAAAGTTTCATGTAAGTATTGAGAATCTATCATTTGTCCTAATGAATTTTCCTCAAGCACAGGAGGTGTCTGATAATAATTCATCCCATATTCATCTATCTTCTTTGATATTGCAGCAATTTGAGAAGCCAAAATAGATATTGCATTAGAATCATGAATACTAGATACTCTTTTGAAGTTACCCTTTCAGATTGCCATTGAAAATTATTAGTAGTCATCTCTTTAATTAAAGAATACGCTTCATTGAATGGTTTTGACATCAACAATCCATCAGCAGTAGCGTCAATTATAGATCTAAGAGATCCAACTAATCAATTATAAAAGTTTTGAATTATTAACCAATCTGGTAATGCATGGTGTGGAAACTTCTTAAGGAGATCTTTAAATCATTCCCAAGCTTCAAAAATTGATTCTCCTTCAAATTGATAAAAGAGTTGTGATATCATTTGTAAGCTTAGCAGTTTTTTATGGTGAAAAATATTTAGATAAAAATGTGATAATTATCCCCAAGTTCAGATAGATCCATGTGTTAACCACATCTTAGCTTTATCCCTTAATGAAAAATTCCAAGTCTGACGGCATCAGTCCACACTCCATCATATCTAAATATAACACACAATACTAGAAAACTAACAAGATGTAGTTAGGATCTTCAAAAGGTGTTCTCCCAAACTGATTATTTTGTACAATTTGGATAATAGCAGGTTTAAGCTCAAATGAATTAGCAGCTTGTTAACCTCACTTTTGGTTAAGGTATAGCTTTCTCCTTTTTAGTAGCTTAGGGTCTACCCATAGTACTTTCCTGTTGACTATTCCTAGAGGACTAGAAAAAGAACCCTCTCCATTAGAAAATCTAAACTCTTGTTTGCTTAACTTGTAGCTCCACATATTAGTCCTAACCTCTAGCACCTAACCTCTAGCACTTGAGCACTTGGTAGGTGAGGTCAATATGGAGGAGCTCAAGGGGAGTCCCCATAGGACTGCTTGGCCTTAGGATTGACCCTAGGTGTTGGTCTGGAGCTAGTTCACGCACTTACTCTCACATTCACTCACAACCCTGAACCGAAGCTTTTTGACTTTTATCCCTTGATCTTTTGGGAGACTCATGTTGATGGTTCCCTAGCCAAGACCAGTAAATAGAGGACCCAAATGGAGATTCCATTGATCCATGGCTCAAATGGAGTGGTTGGCATCTAACTTTCACCAAAATACTAAACTTAGCCTTTTGCCCCCAAATCTACCCAACTTACCAAATTACCCCCAAAACCCCTAATTTGACTAAAATTACAATTTCACCCAAACTACCCAATTTTGTTAAAAAATCATCTCAAACCATTTGAAACTAACCAAATTGCCCAAAACTTCCCAAAATTGCCAAAAATACCAAAATACCCCCCAAATTTGCCAAAATTACCAAAATACCCTTGGTGGCCAAAACTTTCCCAAAACCTTCAAAGTCATCCCAAATGTCCTCGTAATCAAATTGGACTCTTCAATTGAACCGAATTTGATCAATTTGACCTATTTCGACCAAAATCCCACTAAATTGAACCCCCAAATCCTTCCAATTGCCCCAATTATGCATCATAAAATCTTTAAAACATCTCCACACACCAGATTGAACCCTCTATTGACCTTGGTCAAGCTTCAATTGCACTCAATTTCAACCCAAATTCACAATTCCCAAATTTGCTCCAATTTATCCATGTGCCAAAATTCCACCAAAGTGAATGGCCCACCCCAAAATTGACACCCAATTAATGTTGAGAAATCTTCATGACATTCCCCTAGACTATTTTTAACTCTCAAATTGGACTTGGCCCAACTCTAGCCTAACATAAACCCAAGTCTAACCCAACATCCCCAAATTGACCAAATGCCCAAAACTCTTTCAAATTTCTCATCAAATCAATTCAAAATTACTCCATATCTTTTCTAAACTTTTTGACAATCATTTACACAATATTGCTCAATCGATTTAGTCTAATGTCATGGCTAGCTAATGTGGGCAGTAATGATGCGAGGGCAGATTTAGTGTGAATTTTGGAAATATTTTTCAATATTACAAAATTACACACGACACATATATAATAAATATGAAATATAATCCCAACAAAAATAATTTTTATGAAAATAATTTATCATTTAAAACTCTTTCTAAACTGCCAAATACCCTTTAAAATCAACGTAAGTATATGTATCGCTCAAGTAATAAAGGGCTCTAATGGAGTCCTAGATATCGATCCCACAGGAAAGTTGGAAAATCCTAAAAGTAAATTATGAAAATTATTTTTTAACAAAAATAAAAGTAAAAGTAAGGTGCAAACTTTGAAAATTAACTAATCAAGTGAATGTTAATTAAAATGTAGATGTAAGACTACAAAAGTTAAACTAAACTAAAAACTAAACATTAAAAAGTAAATTTACAAAAATTAAACAAAGTTTTTGTTGTGATAGAAAATTCAAATTTAAGAAAGCATCATTCCCCTTTACAATGAGTATATAGTTTGTGAAGGGATTGAAATCATTTGAAATTATATATAAAAACTATTTTGTGCCATATAGGAGCAATCTTATTTATTACCCTCTTTCGAGTGCTATAAAGAACATTGACTAATTCAGAGTTTGTTCCTTAATTCCTTGGTTAGGCTGGGAGGATACCGGCTGCCACTCCAGAGCTCCCACTACTCCCTCCCTTGAGGGCTAACAATCTTGCATTAGTTTCCAAGCAACTGGATTAAATTGGTGACTTTAATCTGAATGTCACCTTAAAATCTCCAATTCTGCATCCAACAAAAGTATAGTTCCCTATTTATTTGCACCAAATCCCATGGATGTCATACTCTCCCATGAAATCAAATGTGATTCTTGTCATGTTGTAGAAATAATATCTCATTTAAGAACATATGTCTCTCAATAAGTTTTAACATTTAAGTTGGCTAGATCAAAAAGTAAATGAAGATCGGAGTTCAAATCATCATAAATTATTATCATTTAAAACTGTAGAAAACAAAATCTATTCTTCACAAAATCATATCTCAAAGTAGGGAGAAGGAGAAATAAGAATAATTAGAATTCATAAGAAGGAACGATAAAACGTGGATTTTATATAAAAAATAAGTTTACATAATAAAACAAATAAAAATACAACTTTTCTCACAATCCTTCCCAAGCAAATCCCTTCCCAAGCAAATCCTCAAATCCTTAGAAATTCTCTCCAAGTCTTTCTCTCTTTACAATCACTCCCAATTCTCTCTTAGAAGTGCAATGAAGAAGAAATCTCTCACCTTCCCACTCCTATTACAACCCTAGAAAAAAATCTCCTCTTCTCTCTCAACTCACGCCAACTTTCTCTCCTTCATGCCACACACTCAACTCTTCAAGTCTTCTTCTTTTATTTTGGGCTGCCTCCTTTGGAAAAGAATTCAAAATTTTCTCCAAAATTCCCTCTAAAAGTCAACTCTTCTGAACTCAAAAGATGTGTCATTTGATCCAAGAGTCATATCCCTTCATAGAAGAACCTTCCAAAGTGTCTAGTTACATTGAATTACTCTAATAAATGTGTAGAACAAGTGTCCTTTTGAAATTCACATAAAAATTCATCTCAAACTACCTTAAATTTAAAAAGTCATCCCTGGCGCATCATGAGTCAGTTCTTTGGATTTTGGCGCATCATGCGCCGATCTGGCGCATCATGCGCCAGAATTCAAAAATTTGTTGTTTTGGCTCCAAATTTTATTCTTTTTATCATTTTTGCTCCAAATGCCTAAAAAAGATATAACTACAATAAAAACACAAAAATACCTTTCTTTAAAGTGCAATATCACCAAAAATAAGTATAAAATGGGTACTTAAAATAGTATATTATTTTGGTGTATCATTAGCCCAACCCAAACTCGACTTCAAGTCAATTTGATCCAAATTTAACCAATGCAACAAAATTGATTAAGTACTTAAAAAAGCTAAATTGGCCAACCAAGAACCACCACAGCCACCAAGTGCACCCTAGTGACCAGGTTAGACTCACATAGCCCACCCTAGATGAGCTATGGACCAATGGTCCCTTGATTTAGGGGATTTCACCCCATATTTAGACTAAACTTGACATATCTTCCTCATCATTGCTTAACCTTGGGAGTTAATCATAATTAGCCACCCCTTGACCTCCAAGAACTCAGAGGTGAGTAGAACCAGGCTAGCCACAAGCTTAGCTGCCAGAATTAGTCACCTTAAAGGAGCCCAAGTTGATCAAAACCCAAAATTGAACTCACCTGAGCTGGCTAAGCTTAATTGGCAGTTAGGGACTTTATTCTCTCCACCTAGGTAGCACCCTAGCCACCTCACTTTGGCCTTAGATCCACCATAGCCTCCTTTATTTAAACTACCCCCTTCACGACCATGGGTGAGAGTTAGCAAAATCCTTGGGGAAACTCTATCTGATTGCTTCCAGAGACTCTCCAAGAGCTCCTCAGCTCAATCTCACTATTTTCCCCCTCTGGTTCCCACTGTGAAAGCTCAACTTTGAGTTCAAAATTTTAGCTCAAACCAGGACATTATTCCCCACACCTCCACAATCCACCAAAGTTCAATTAACTATGCCCACACCATCAACAGAGTGAGAGGAGTTGATTCTCCACAAACGCTCCATCCTAAACAGACTCTAACCTAGCTTTAGAACAACATCTGAAATCCACTTTGATCAAAATTATATCTAGACAATTCACCAGGGCCTAGGAGTTCATCTAGAGGTTCATTGGATCCAATCAAAGCTGCTAAAATCATCTGATTAAGGCCTCCCCTCCTAGACAAAGATATTGAACCTCAACCCTAATTTGAGCCTATTTTGACTCTCCATATGTATTTACTATATTTCATATCATATAAGATATATAGATATGCTATTATTGAGTAGATGAAGGTTTAGAAGCAAACCTGAAGTGATTTAGTTGAGTCTAGCTTGAGATCTTAAGGTTTTAGTGTGAACGGCTTACAAGTTAGGTCATTTGGGGACGATGAACGGATGTTGTCCGATCGCGCGTCTATTTGATGGACGGAGGAGATCAAGCCGGATGAGCGGATGGAACGAAAAGGCTGGTCGTGTGGCAGTTGAAGTGGCTAACAGCGTCTAATAATGGAGCACCACATGGAGGCTTTGGAGCTACTGAGGTTGAGGTGGTGCGTGTGTTTAAGTAGAAAAATATGGATTTTTTGAATTTATTTTAATGCCTGAATTTCAAAAATCCATATATTTCTCTAAAAAAATTATAAAAAGAAAATAAAAATACACTCTTACTCAGTGAACAAAGGAGCATAATGTGGACTAAAGATAAAAATTATTTGTCGAAACTCTGATTTTTAATGAATTAAATACTCTCAGGAGTATTTTAATTCATTATGATCAAGCATTGCTCACCATGACTTGAAACTTTTAAGCTTCATTCCTTATAATAGAGGGAATGTTCTCTAATTTTTCCAAGGTCATAGAGCATCTCTATGCTTCTAACCTTAATTTTTAAGCTATGATGGTTATTTTGACTTATTTTAATTATATAAATTAAAATACCACTTAAAAATTTATGGGAATAATTTTAGTAGGTTTTCTTTGGTCAGTGAAGCTTAGGAAAAATGTCATGATGATTTGAATTATCTTGTACATTTATAAAGTTAATTAAATGTATATATCTTGCTTTAATTTATGTAAATTAAATAATAATAATAAATTAACAAAATCAATTCCACACTGTGTATTAGCCCAAATCAATCACGAGGGTAAGGAAAACACACTCTACTACTTGAGTCGTCATCTAATACCGATAGACATAAGGTATCTGCCTATTGAGTAGCATTGCCTAGCTTTGGTTTTCGCTTCCCAGAAACTCAAACATTACATGCATTCTCATAAAATTACCCTAATTTTGAAAGTTAATCCGTTGTAATATTTGATGACCTGACCAACACTCTCTAGACGTCTAGCAAGATGGTCAATGATTTTGTTGCAATTTGATATAACTTTTGTTCCCCTCCATGCTATGAAGGGACAGATTTTAGTACATTTTCTCGTTGCACCCCCACTTCCAGCTAGGTCCCCACTGAATGACAAACTAGTAGATGAACAAATATTACAAATGGAATTCCCCAATGCGCAACGCTGGGAGATGTACTTCGATGGAGCTTTGTCTGTCAGAAAATACAAAGGATCAGGCACAATTATAACAGGCAAAGCATATATTAGTTTGATCTTTATCACGCTAGAGTAGGGTATGCTGAGGTTCTCATACCACGTGACAGAGCCATGTACCAACAACAAAGCAGAATATGAAGCGCTTATCACTTGTTTGGAATTGACAATCTCGATGGATATAACAGACATTACCATCTATGGCAACTCACAACTCGTTATTCAACAAGTCGTCGGGCAGTACAAGATTTTGAAGCCAAGGCTAGCAGAATACCACCAGTACATAATGAAGCTGCTCGAGCACATTTCCAGTGTAACTTTTTACCGAATTCCTTGGGGAGATAATGCCTATGCCAATGCTTTAGCGAAACTTGCAAAGGAATTAACATGTTCCCCAGAGGATTTCATTGAAATCACAGTACAAGAAAGATAGTTTTGTTTTCTCGAATCAACCTCAAAATTTTATACAAGCTGGGAAAAAAGAAGAAACGATGATCGTGGTTGCTGATATCAATGAAGATTGGCGTAAGTCATTGATGGAATATTTGTAAACTAGAAAACTGTCAGAAGACAAGTCAGCAACACAACACATCACAAGGAGGGCTATGTCATACGCTTTAGTAGGCAATGTCCTCTACAAAAGATCATTCGAACAGATGTGGCTACAATGTTTAAGCAAAGAAGAAGAACAGAATGTTGTCAAACAAGTACATGCCGGATTGTGTGGCTCTCACCAGTCAGGGCCAAAGATGAAAATTAAGATCAAGAGACTCAGATATTATTGGTCGACAATGATGTCCGAATGCATGGATACAGCCAGAAGATGTCACCAACGCCAATTGCATGGGGTAGTCATGCACCAACCTCCGAACGTGCTATACTCAATCATTGCCTCTTGGCTATTCGAGTGCTGGGGCACGGACATAATAGGTCTGATAGACCCTCCATCCTCTAAAAGATTGATTTTTTATATGTAAGGATTTATGAAGTTGACACAACTACAGCGCCAAAAACTTGATCCTTATATGAAAAGTAAATTTTGTAAAACATATATAATTATAGGAAATTAATAATGAGATTCTACGCAAGTATACATATTGTTATCAAGTAATAAAGGACTTTCTATTTAAGCCCCAATAATCAATCCCATTGGGAAGGTGTAAATTGGAAATGATAAGTTTTACTAGGAAATTTACATAAAATCAAACGAAATCATTGTCACTAATTTTGAATGTTGAGATGTTATCAAAATAAAAGTACTTAGCTATTAGCAAAGTAGAAATGCAAAGTTTAAAAAGTAAATACTAATCTACTAACTATGTTTATGTAATGAAGATTTCTTATGTGAAAAAACATCTTTCTCACTATAATGAGGTTCTGGTGAAACGAGATGAGATAAATGTTTATAATATGTATTGTGCCGAATAAGAGCAATTATAATTCTCTACCCTGATACCGTGCATAGAAAATCATTGGCTAATTCTAAGTTTAGTCCCTAAATTCGTGGCTAGGCTAAGAGGATACCTGCTCCCACTCCAAAGCTCCCACTTCCCTTCACCCGAAGGCTAACTCTAACTTTAGTTTTTAAACACTAAGATAGAATTGGGGATTTTAGTCTGTCACCCTAAAGATTCTCCAATTCTACACCCAAAAAAAATCATTTCCCTATTTATTTGCACTTCATTCCATGAACAAATTTCTCCTCCATGAAATCAAATGTGATCCTCACTCTGTTGTAGAACTCATACTCCATTTCCTGGATCTTATATTTCACAACATATTTTAATAATTTAATTGGCCAGATTGAAATGTAAATTAAGTCTGGAGTTGAAAAATCATTTCAATTTATATTATATTTTAATATTGGCAAATTATATTATCTCTTCATTTCACCATATCTCAGAGTAGAGAGAAAGATAGAGGGAACTACGCAAATTTCATGAGAAAGACACAAGAAAACACAAATTTCATATATAAAATAAAGTTCATATAAAACCAATAAATAAATAAAACTTATCTGAAACTATTTCTCAAATAAAATCCCTTGTAGCCTTTCCTTAGAAATGCAGGAAGAAGATATCTCTGTCTTTTCTCCTTCTCCAACTCTCTTACATAAGGTTTCACACTAAATCTCACCACAAAAACTCTAAACTATAAAATAAAAATCACTAATGGACTCCAATATGGTGGTGGAATGAAGATGGATTATGAAGAATGGCAAAAATGGAACATGGTAGAACATTTTGGAGTGAAAAGGAGTTCATTTCCTGATGAATTTCGGCCCCAAATAAAGCCCAAGGTCGGTTCTCCAGGAGGTGCCTCCAAAAACTCTTCAAAAATAGTTCAAATACATCGAACCTTCTAGAAACAGGGGCTGAACCACTTTTATCGCCATCGGCGCTAGTCTGGCACCATCGGCACTGAGTAAAAATTCTGTTTTTCTGTTGTTCTGCGCAAAAATTTCAGCTGTTCTGTTGTTCTGCGCCGTCGGCGCTGCCCTTGGCGAGGTCAGCGCTGAGTACTTCTTCAAAAATGTCATTTTGACTCCAAATTCCATCATTTTTGCTTTTTTTTTTTGCTTTAAGTCCTAAAAATCAAGAACCTGCAAGAAAATATCAAAATATCTTCCATTAAGCTGCAATATCACCAAAAATAAGTATAAAATATGGGTCTAAAAATACATATATTTTCGGTGTATCAAAATCCCCGAAACTTACATGTTACTTATCTTCAAGTAACTCCTCTACTACATAAAAATATGACTTATGGTAAAGAATTTAACTTCTAGTCTTCCATATTTAAGTTCACTAAACATAATAGTATAACTTAAGAAAAATTCAAAACAACTCATGTTAATACTAAAGGTGCTACGATATTCAGTAATTAAGTCTAAGATTTCTATTCCTCTATTTCTTTCAAGAAAAATTGCAATTTATCATATTAAATTCACTTAGAAAATTCATATGAAAAAAAGCTTCATAAAACTTTCTTCATAAAACTTTATTAATCTTATTAATCATTAAGCTAATACTCAAATAAAAAGTTTAGAAAATGTGTCCAAGTTTTTTTCCTTAAGTTGATTCAAGTGAAGCCAATTTTTATTTAGGCATCTCCTGAAGCTTCTCGTGACATCTTTTTTCTTTTCCTTCTTTACTTTTCAGGATCAGTTTTAATCCCCTTTTTCTTTTCTTTCTTATTCTCTTTTTTTTTTTTTCTTATGTATGTGAGGATTACTATATCTAGATAGCCTTTAATGACTTTGAACTTCACTATCCTCTTCTTAAAGTTAAAAATTTTTTACTCACTTAACAAATATATATTAACTTACAAATTACAAAAAGTTTAATTCATTTCTTTTTACATGAATCTTTTATTATTTTTAATACTTAAAAAATAGAAATTCCTTTACTTAAAATAGAAAAACATAGTCTTATTATCTCTTACAAAATATCTTAGTCTCTAGAATTAACATTTATTATTGAAAATTTTTTACTTAAATTTACTATATATTTAGAAACATAATTATAGTTATCGAAAGTTAACCCCTAATACCAAAGGTCATGTTAAATTTAAAAGTTTTTAAAATATAGTTAAGTGAGGACAAATAAAATTAAGTTCTCTCTTTTCTTTTTTAAAATAATTTTTCTCACCCCCAAACTTAAATTTTTTTTTAAAAAAAGATTTACATGAAGAACTTTAAAAATAAAAGGGTGAAAGAAAGCATTAAATACATAAAAAAATTCATATATGTTGAAGATTCTAATTTTTACAAATAAATTCTGAACTACTGCAAGTGCTAATATGAAAAACTACAAGGCTTAAAACATTAAATTGCACATAATATATATAAAATTTGCTGAGAAAGAGTTAATTACAATACATATAACAAAGTGCTAAAACTAACAACATAACTAAACTAAATTCTAAAAATAAAAATAGTTTTATACATTACAGTTTCACATTATAACATAACAACAGAGTCTCAAAAATATCATAAAACAAACAATACAATCACAAAGTACAACACAAACAAACAAACGAACAAAAAGATCACCAATCATCATCTTCTTCATCATTAACATCTAACTTATGCTATTGATATGGAGTATAAACAGGGTCAATAGGGAACTGAACTGTGTGATCACCCCTCAGGTATTTCACAAAGCATCATCATAAGCAGCATCATATTCAAACTTTTGGAGAATCAAATCATCTGTATGAGCATTTTTGGCCTTTATGTTCTACATCCTATGATCCATGCTACCTGTTGAATCATCATCTAGTCCAATATCTCCCTGTTGAATCATCATCTGGCCTCCATGTTCTGCATCATTTGAAGTAGGCTCACTAAAATTAGTGGTCCTAGAAGTAGAAAGAATATCCCTGGCCTTACTTCCTGATCTCCAATCAACATGGGACTCATAAGTCTTAATGTTTGTCGGCCCAATCGGTCTCTGAGGCTCAATCCTCTCCTCATCAGGTCTAAAATCAACCCATGCATGCTCACAAAGTGCATAAATGAGAGTAGGGTGTGCCAATCCACCAGTGCTCTCTCCCAGAGCAATAGATTGAGTGAGTGTTCATATGATCGAATGTTCATATAAATGATAGAGCTTACATTTATATCCATCACTTGCTAAATACAATAGTTAAGGATGACTCGTCACTTCACTATGATGCAATGATGGTTTGTTGGAATCATCCTTCCAGAAATAAAATAATGCCAAGCCTTAGACACTACATTTAATATAAAAAGATGAAAGTTAACTTTAACTCAATTTTTTATTTTCCAAGACCCTTTCTCACTAGTTAGAAAAGAAATAACTTCATCTAAGGCTTGATCTGTAGCAGAAAACGAATGATACTAGCATATATAAACATCTTCTAATTGATAAAACTCATTAATTTTTCCTGGAGTAAACCCCATCCTTTTTCCTCGAACAAAAATAAAATCATCAGAATCCTCTAAAAAGTTGGCATAAAATTCCATAATTATCCCAGCTATCGCATCGACAGTAAAATAATCGCATCGACAGTAAAATAATAGTAAAATAATAGAAGTTTTCCCACTGCCGAGCAATAATCAATTGTTCAACTTCTCCTTCCGGATTTTTGAAACCTCGATCAGAAATCACTTTCTCATTTTCTCGAAGATTATGAAATCGAGCACTAGCTTTAAAGCTAACATACTGTTGCTCGTCATATTCTATTTTTCTTTTGCTCGATCTAGGTGTCATATGAAATCTAGAAAAATTTTATAAAAATCCGAATAAATTCCAAAATTTTGAAAATCAAAATGTAAAGCACTTTAAACTTAAATCCACTATTTAAATATTTTTTACCAAAGCATTTTCTCAAAATCTCTTGAAAAAGACCCAAAACTTTCACATCTAGGCAACGTGAGAAAAATCTTCTATAAAAAATGAAATTCGAAGTTCCTTTGCCTCTAAATCACCTCAAATCTGCCCAAAATCTAGCCCTAGGTGTGAAAACCAAAGGTTGAAGGTGACTTTAGGGGTAAAAATGGAGGTTTTGCTGTGAAAATCATGAATTAAAGGGATTATTACTGCTTTTGGGTGGAAGGCACCATCGGCGCCCATGCCAACACCGTCAGCGTTGAATGCCCGAAATTCACTATTTTGATTTTTTTCAAAATTTTCAATTTTCTTTTAATTTACTCCAAAGTTTATTAGTATTTTTAAACATAAATTTTTATCTAACAATAAATCAAAAATAAATTTTCACGAATAATCATTTTCACAAACAATAACAAACCAACTTTTATATATGAAAATACACTTTTTACAAACACATTTCTTACAAACCATTTCACAAATCACACATTCACACCAATTAAGCAAACTAATTATAAATCAGCATCAAAATAAAGCCACAACACTAAACGCTGACACAAAACTATACACATAATCAATGTTCAGAATTCTAAAGTAAAAACAAACCAAACCAAATCAAATCAAATCCACACAATTACATCAAATACATAAATATTCTTAAGCAGGTAGAGAATACAAAATCTTCAGTCATTCCGCTTCATCTTCATTGCTTTCATCTCCTCTAATATCTCCAATGGATTAGTAATGAACATATTTTTTTTTTCTTTTTTTTTTTTTTTTTTTCCGGGAATTGATCTGTCAAATTTTTTTCAATCCATCCATTTTCTTTAAACATCCAAACTAATCCTGATTCAAAGTTCCATTATGATCAAAATTTTCTTTATCAAAATTTTCTTTCATTTTTTCTTTCATTCTCCAATCAAGGCGATCAAAAAGGTACTTAAGATCTCCCACTGCATTCATAATACTCTGAATTTCCCTTTCAACTTTCTTCAATTTCTTCTCCAAAGCAAGCAAAACTTTTACTGTTGGTGGTATTAATGGAGTTGAAGCATGTGAAGAATGATCCATAATAGCATTTAGTGCTTCATTTCCATTACCAACATAATGATCGTCAATAGGGATCATGGGATCCCATGGTAGTAAACTTTTTCCCAACTTTCACATGGCATTTGGGATTGACTGCAAATCAGAAAAATTGTAGAAGGATGCCCAAGTCCACAAATTGGCCCAATCATAATGATACCCATAACATATTTAATTATGATTGATCCTATATCAATAGGTTTTTCCATTTGAATACAATAGTTTAAAATAGCACTTTCCTTAGTGACTCTACTAATCTTCATAGTAGAGAGTAATTTTGCACAAATAAAGGAATGTCACTGCTTCAAAAACATTTCTTTGAAATTGGATTAAGTGATGAAGCAAGAAAATTAATATATCCTTCATCTTGTGCTTCCCACATATCACTTTCATCCGTCCGAAAATTATAAATATTTTGCATCAAATCTTGCGTTGGAATAAAATTTGTATAATGACAGATTTGAACATTTTCTATCATATATAATTTATTAATCCTCGCAAAGTAAATGGTACAACCTTACCTCGTACGAAGACAACTCCTTGGGTAATTCCATGTATATTTGCATAGAATTCCTTCATTATTGGTATAACAATCGCAGCGGTAGTGTAACACAGAACTTCCCACCGCCTTTGCAAAATGATCTTGTCAACCGGAGCACTTTGATTAATCAATCCATGATTAACAAATCCCCTCTCCTTGATCAATCTCTTCGTCATAATAACTTTATTGTATAATCTTTGTGTGTCAAAATTATTAAACTTTCTTCTTTTTAAAACTCCATATCTTGAAGTATTTATAGAATCAGAAGCCATAGAATCTTAAAATAGGAAGTTTTTAGGCGTCATAGGAAGTTTTAATGACTTTGAAAACACCTCCTGGTGTTTATTATGGAGCGAAATCCCGCCAAAAGTCATCTGAACTGTCAAACTGCTCTCGTCGTAGTCAACGCTCCCGATTGGTGATGCCGGCGCTGAGGTCCATTTTCTTTGGCGTTGTCGGCAATAGCGGCCAAAATTTTTTTACTTTCATTTTTCGTTCAATTTAATTCCAATTTTTTTCTCCAATACCAATATTTAACTTAATTTATAATAGATGTAATTGTGTAGGATTATTATCTACTAATGCATAAGACACTTATAAATCAAAATAGTAATATATAGACATATATGTATGGGTTGCCTCCCACAAAGTGCTTGGTTTAACGTCATCAGCTCAACACACCATTTGTTTAGTTGGGTTAACTTAACATTAAAACTTCTTTAAATTGAGATATGTTCCCTTCATAATAATTTTTCAGATGATGCTTATTAACTTTAAATACCTTTCCTGTGTTAGAATCTTTAATAACAACAGTTCCATAATGATAGACTTCAATCACTTTAAATGGTCCTAACCATCTGAATTTCAGTTATTTCAGTTTTTCTGGAAACCTGGAAACAATCTCAATCTTGTTTTATATAATAGAACTTCTTGTCCAGGTTCAAATTTCTTCTGAATAATTTTCCGATCATGTCATATTTTTAGAGTCTTTTTTTTTTTTTTTTTTTTTTTTTTTTTTTTTTGCATTATCATATGCTTCATTTCTTATTTCCTCGAGTTCATTGAGTTGCAATAATATTTTCTCACCAGCATCTTTTAGATTAAAATTAAATTCCTTAATAGCCCAAAATGATTTATGCTCTAATTCTAATGGTAAGTGGCATGTTTTTTCAAATATCAGTCTGTATGGGGACATTCCTATATGAGTCTTATAAGCAGATTTATATGCCCATAATGCAGTATCTAGTCTAGCAGACCAATCCAATTTATAAGGATTTATAGATTTTTCTAAAATATGTTTAATTTCACGATTTGATATCTATGCTAGACCGTTAGTCTATTTGATATTTCTGCAAGACATCTAGTCTAAGGATGATAAGCAATAAAGAATCTATATATAATATGATATTTTTTAATTAATTTCTTGAATCTCTTATTTTTAAAATGGGATCCTTCATGAGTATTAATTACTCTCAGCATTCCATATCTTGTAAAAATATTTTTAATTAAAAATTTAGAAACACTCTGAGGATCACATCTGGGTACAGTAATAACTTCAATCCATTTGGACATATAATCAACAACAAGTAATATATATAAGTTAAGTTTCCAAATTATAAATGGTCCCATAAGATCTAATCATAAATCGTCCCATAAGATCTAACCCCCACACATCAAAAATTTCAACTTCCAATATGTAATTTAAAGGCCTTTAATTTCTTCTAGAAATATTTCCTACTCGTTGACATCTATTGCACATTTTAATATATTCATTAACATCTTTAAAAATATTAGGCCAATAAAATCCAACTTGCAAAATCTTATATGCAATTCTATTTGTTCCAAAATATCCTCCAAACTTAGAATCATGACATCTTTCAATTATCTGTTGAGTTTCTTCACAAGGCACACATCTTCTAATAATTAGATCTTTACATTGTTTATATAAATATGGGTCATCCCAAAAATAGTCTTTTGAATCATATATAAATTTCTTTAATTGTGGATTTTTCATATCATATGGTAAAATATCACTTACATTATAATTCACAATATCAGCATACCACGGTACATCCATTTCATCAATACTATATAATTGTTCATCAGGGAAATTTTCTAAAAGTTTGTTTGTAAAATTAGTTAATATTTCTATTTCTATTCTAGACAAATGATCAGATATTTCATTATCATTTCCCTTTCTATCAATCAAGGTAAAATCAAACTCTTGCAAATAGAAGTATCCATCTAATTAATCTTGGTTTAGCATCCTTCTTTTGCATTAAGTATTTAATAACAGAATGATATGTATGCACTATACATTTAGTTCCAATTAAATAAGGTCTAAATTTATCAAAGGCAAAAACAATAGCTAATAACTCTCTTTC
>NW_018230553.1:175029-178922 GCF_001263595.1 Phalaenopsis equestris | reverse complement strand
TTTTTCTTTAATAATTCAAATGCTTTTATGCAATCCTCATCAAAATCAAATTTCTTATCTTTTTTCTAAAAGTTGGCACAACAGGTTAGTTATTTTAGAAAAAAATTTTATGTAGCGCCTGTAAAAATCAGCATGTCCGAGAAAAGTTCTCACCCCTTTAAAATTAGTAGGTGGTGGTAATTTTTCTATAACTTGGATTTTTGCAGGATCTACCTCCATGCCTTTTTTAGAAATTTTATGCCCAAGCATAATACCTCCTGCAACCATAATTTAAAATTTTTCTCAATTTAATACTAGGTTGACTTTTTCACATACTTCCAGAACTTTTTCTAAATTATTAAGACATAACTCAAACGAAGTCCCAAATATAGAAAAATCATCCATAAACACTTACATTCCATGTTCTATAGTATTGTTAAAAATTGACATCATGCATCTTTGAAATGTTGCAGGTGCATTGCATAGTTTAAAAGGCATTCTACGAAAACCAAATGTTCCATATGGGCTTGTAAAAGTTGTTTTCCCTTGATCCTCCAAAAAAATTTGAATTGGATGATAACTGGTATATCCATCTAAAAAACAATAATATTTATTCCCAACCAATCTATCCAACATTTGGTCTAGAAAGGGTAAAGGAAAGTGATCTTTTCTGGTGGCCATATTTAACTTTCTATAGTCAATACTAATTCGCCAACCAGTAACTTGTCTTATTGGTATTAATTCATTTTTCTCATTTTCTTCAACAGTCGCTCCTCCTTTCTTTGAAACACGGTGAATTGGGCTTCAAGCACTATCTGAAATAGGTGGTTATATAATTCCAGCATCAAACCATTTTAAAATCTCTTTTTTAATAACTTCTTTCATTATTAGGTTTAATCTTCTCTAGAGGGTTTGAGGTATAGCGCTCTTTTGTTTAAACTATAAAAAATATGGGTTCAGTTTGATTTAATATTTTTTTAAACTTAAAATGTCCTTCCAAAGCGGGCGACAGGATTTTGATTCCGGCGACCGACAGCTTCTGACAGGCAACTCCCCAAACCAAAAATTGTGTTGACAATAGATGACTCTCCTAAAAACACATATTTTAAATGGGTAGGTAATATCTTTAATTCAAGTTTAGGTGGTTTAAAACTTGAACAAATAA
Source organism: Phalaenopsis equestris (assembly GCF_001263595.1). Lineage (NCBI taxonomy): Eukaryota > Viridiplantae > Streptophyta > Magnoliopsida > Asparagales > Orchidaceae > Phalaenopsis > Phalaenopsis equestris. The sequence continues at coordinate 177,778 of NW_018230553.1, read as the reverse complement.
GATTTTTACTATTGTTTTCCAACAAGTCTAACATTTCAAATTTGCCCTGAATCAAATTTGCCCTGAATATAATCTAAATCTTCTCCTATTATTTCATCTTCATTCTAAAAAAGTTATCCTTGCTTTATTTATCTTCACACTCATTTTTAAACTGTTCATTACTTAGATAATCAGCTACTTCCATCCTGAAACATTCATTATCTTTTTCTATCGCAGGATATTTCATAGCTTTTGCTATATTAAATTTTACTTCTTGATCATTAACTCTCATTATTAATTCTCCTTTTTGTACATCTATTACAGCTCTTCCTGTTGCAAGAAATGGTCTTTCTAAAACAGTAGAAATCTCCTTATCTTCCTCCATATCCAATACTATAAAGTCTACAGGGAAAGCAAATTTATCCACTTTTACTAGTACATCCTCTATAACTCTTTTTTGGATAAGTTATTAATCGATCAGCGAACTGAAGAGTTATAGTAGTAGGGGAAATTTCTCTCAAATCTAAACATTTAAAGATTAGAAAGGGCATAAGATTGATACTAGCTCCTAAATCACATAAAGCTTTTCCATAAAACTTTTCACCAGTTGTTTCACCAGTTACCAGTTGCACAAGGAATAGTAAAACTACCAAGATCTTTTAATTTTTTAGGAAGCTTTTTCTGAATAATAACACTACACTCTTCACTGAGTGCAACAGTCCCATGATCTATAAACTTCTTTTTCTTATTTAGTACATCCTTCATAAATGTCGCATAACTTTGCATTTGTTCCAAAGCTTCAACAAAAGGAATATTTAACGTTAATTTCTTAATGATTTTTAAAAATTGTTTATATTTATTTTTCTGCTTCAGTCTTTGAGGAAATAGAGGTAATGGTTTTTCTAATTCTAAAGGAACTTCTAAAGGAACTTGTGTTTGTTCATTTTCATGTTAATCATTTTCCATTTCTTCCTTCTCTTCATCAACTTCAGTTTCTCTTTGGATCCTTGTTTCAACTTCCTTTCTACTTAGTAATTGAACAGCTTTAATTTGCTCTTTATTTTGATCTTCTAGATTAACTTCCGCAGTACTCAGAAGAATTCCAGAAGGTCTGTTACTAAGTGTAGTAGCAATATGTCCTAATTGATTTTCAATATTTCTAATAGCAGCCCCTTGATTTTGTATTTCATTTCCCATATTCGACATCACTTCTTTCATCTTCAACTTCTTTTCCTTAACTTGTGGGTTAGGATTGGAGTTAAATCCTGGAGGATAATAAGGTCAAAAATTAGGATTTCCTTGATTGTTCAAATTTTAGGATGGATTCACCGGATTGTTATAATTATTCCAACTAAAATTAGGGTGATTTTTCCATCCAGGGTTAAAATAGTTAGAATAGGGATTTTTATTTCAATTATTTATAACGTTTAAAGTTTCATAAGATGGTTGAGTATCAATAATTTGTCCTAGTGAATTTTCCTCTAATATTGGGGATATTTGAGAATAGTTCATTCCTATTTCATCAATCTTTTCAAAAATAATAGCAATTTGAGATGCCAAAATAGATATTACATCATAATAATGAATACTGGCTACTCTCTTAGGATTTACCCTTTCAGAGGGCCATTGAAAATTATTAGTAGTCATTTCTTCAATTAAAGTATATGTTTCTTCAAAAGGTTTTGACATTAATGCTCCATCTGCAGCAGCATCTATAATAGATCTTAGTGATCCTACTAATCCATTGTAAAATTCCATTGTAAAATTATCCTACTAATCCATTGTAAAATGTTTGAATTATTAACCAATCTGGTAAAGCATGGTGTGGACATTTCCTAAGAATATCTTTAAATCTTTCCCAGGCTTGCTTCATATATCGATTCTCGTTCAAACTGACAAAAAGATGTAATATCATTCCTAAGCTTAGCGATTTTTAGAGTGGAAAATATTTAGCCAAGAATTTTTGTGATAGTTCTCCCCAAGTTCTAATAGTCCATGTACTAATGAATTTAACCAAGCCTTGGCTTTATCCCTTAATGAAAAAAGAAAAAGTCTAAGCCTAACAACATCATTAGACACTCCATCATATTTAAATGTAACATAAATCACAAGAATACTAGCAAGATGTAAGTTAGGATCTTCAGTAAGTGATCCTCCAAACTGATTATTTTGTACCATTTGGATAATAACAGGTTTAAGCTCAAATAAATTAGTAGTAATATCAGGATTTTGAATAGTCAAGTGAAGTTCATCTGTTGTCGGATTCACGTAATCATTTAAAGGTCTTTATCAATTCTCATTTACTGTATTTTCTAAGTTATTTTTCATTTCTTTTAAATTTTTAATTTCTATTTGTTGCTTTCAAATTTTTTCTAATAGTACATTATAACTCTGAATCGTAACGTACTAAACCTTCAGATCCAATATTTTGCATAAAAAAATAAAGTAAGCCAAGCAAAATTCTTTTTAAAAAAACTCTCTTAATTAAATTTCTTTTTTGGATTTTTGATTTTTTGTATTTTTTTTTATTTTTATATATTCTTATACTATTTATATTATCTCTAACTTTCCTAATTTATCAAAATTATTTAATTTACCTAAATTTAACTGTTACCTTCCCCACGCAACGACGCACAAAAAACTTGATCCTGCTTTTAAATGTAAGGATTTATGAAGTTGACACCACTACAGCGACAAAAACTTGATCCTTGTATGAAAAGTAAGTTGTGTAAAATACATATAATTATGTAAAATAAATATAATTATAGGT
>NW_018230553.1:166259-174971 GCF_001263595.1 Phalaenopsis equestris | reverse complement strand
AAAAGACTTTCTATTTAAGCCCCAAATATCGATCCCACAGAGAAGGTGTAAATTGGCAATGATAAGTTTTATTAGGAAATTTATAGAAAATCAAACAAAATCACTGTCACTAGTTTTGAATGTTGAGATTTCATCAAAGCTAAAGTACTTAACTATTAGCAAAATAGAAATGCAAAGTAAAAATTAAATACTATTCTACTAACTATGTTTATGTAATGAAGATTTCTTATGTGAAAAAGCATCCTTCTCACTACAATGAGGTTCTGGTGAAATGAGATGAGATAAATGTTTATAATATGTATTATTCCAAATAGGAGCAATTATAATTCTCTACCCTAATACAGTGCATAGAAAATCATTGGCTAATCCTAGGTTTAGTCCCTAAATCTGTGGCTAGGCTAGGAGGATACTGGCTCCCACTCCAGAGCTCCCACTTCCCTTCACCTGAAAGCTAACTCTCGCTTTAATTTTTAAACACTAAGACCAAATTGGGGATTTTAGTTTTTCACCCTAAATATTCTCAAATTTTACACCCAACAAAGAATATTTTCCTATTTATTTGCACTTAATTCCATGAACAAATTTCTCCTCCATGAAATCAAATGTGATCTCACTCTATTGTAGAACTCATACTCCATTTCCTGGATCATATGTTTCACAACATAATTTAACAATTCAATTGGTCAGATCAAAATGTAATTTAATTTTGGAGCTGAAAGATCATCACAATTTATTTTATATTTTAATATCGGCAAATCATATTATCTCTTCATTTCACCTTATCTAAGAGTAGGGAGAAAGATAGATGGAACTACTCAGATTTCATGAGAAAGACACAACAAAACACAAATTTCATATATAAAAGAAAGTTTGTACAACACTAATAAACAAACAAAATTTATCTGAAACTCCTTCTCAAAGCAAATCCTTTGTAGCCTTTCCGTAAAAATGCAGGAAGAAGATATCTCTAATTTTTCTCCTTCTCAACCTCTCTTATAGAAAGTTTCACACTAAATCTCACCATACAAACTCTAAACTATAAAATAAAAATCACTAATGGACTCCAATATGATGGTAGAATTAAGATGGATTATGAAGAATGGCAAAAATGGAGCGTGGTGGAACATTTTTGAGTGAAAAGGAGTCCATTTCCTGATGAATTTTGGCCCCAAAAAAAGCCTAAGATCGGTTCTCTAAGAGGTACCCCCCAAAACTCTTCATTAATTGTCCAAATACATCAATCCTTCTAGAAATGGGGTCTGAAGCGCCTTTGGCGCCGTTGACGCTAGTCTGACGTCATCGGCGCGAAGTAAAAATTTCAATTTTTCTTTTGTTCTGCGCTGTCAGCGCTGCACTTGGCAGGGTCGGCGCTGAGTACTTCTTCAAAAACATCATTTTAACTCCAAATTCCATCCTTCATTTTAACTCCTTCAAAAACATCATTTTAACTCCAAATTCCATCCTTTTTGCTTTAATTCCTAAAAATCAACAATCTGCTAGAAAATATCAAAATACCTTTCATTAATGTGAAAGATTACCAAAAATAAGTATAAATTATGGGTCTAAAAATGCATATATTTTTGGTTTATCAAAATCCTCCAAACTTCCATGTTACTTGTCCTAAAGTAACTTCTGTAGTACATAAAAATATGACTTATGGTAAGGAATTTAACTTCTAGACTTCCATATTTAAGTTCTCTAAACATCTAAACATAATAATATAACTTAATATAACTTAAAAAAATTCAAAACAACTCCAGTTAACACTAAAGGTGTTAGGATATTCAGTAATTAAGTCTAAGATTTCTAATCATCTATTTCTTTCAAGGAAAATTACAATTTTTCATATTAAAGTAGCTTAGAAAATTCATATGAAAAATAACTTCTTAAAACTTTATTAATCATAAATCTAATACTTAAATAAAAAGTTTAGAAAATGTGTCTAAGTCTTTTTCCTTAAGTTGATTCAAGTGAAGCCAATTTTTAATCAGGCATCTCCTAAAGCTTCTCCCCACATCTTTTTTCTTTTTTTTCTTTACTTCTCAGGATTATTTTTAATCCCCATTTTCTTTTATTTCTTCTTCTCTTCTTTTTATGTATGTGAGGATTACTATATTTGGATAGCCTTTAATGATTTTGAAAATGATTTTGAACTTCATAGCCTTTAATGATTTTGAACTTCATTTTCCTCTTCTTAAAGTTAAAAACTTTTTACATTTCTTCACTTAGCAACTTAAAAATTACAAAAAAATTACAAAAAGTTTAATTCTTTTTTTTACATGAATCTTTTAAGATTTTTAATACTTCAAAAATATAAATTTCTTTGCTTAAAATAGAAAAATATAGTCTTATTATCTCTTACCAAATATCTTAGTCTTTAGAATTAACCTTTATTATTCAAAATTTTTTACTTAAATTTACTATATACTTAGAAAAATAAATATAGTTATCCAAGGTTAACCCCTAATACCAAAGGTCATGTTAAATATAAAATTTTTGAAAATATAGTTAAGTGAGGACAAATAAAATTAAGTTCTCTCTTTTCTTTTTTAAAATAATTTTTCTCCCCCCCCCAAACTTAAATTTTTTTTTAAAGATTTACAAGAAGAACTTTAAAAATAAAAGGATGAAAGAAAGCATTAAATACATTAAAAAATTCATACCTGTTAAAGATTCTGATTTTTACAAATAAATTCTAAAATACTGCAAGTGCTAATATGAAAAACTAAAGGCTTAAAACATTAAATTGCACATAATATATATAAAATTTGCTGAGAAAGAGTTAATTACAATACATATAACAAAGTGCTAAAATTAACAATAGAACTAAACTAAATTCTAAAAATGAAAATAGTTTTACACAATACAGTTTCACATTACAACATAACAATAGAGTCTCAAAAAATATCACAAAACAAACAATACAATCACAAAGTACAACACAAACAAACAAACAAACAAAAAGATTACCAGTCATCATCTTCTTCATCAATAACATCTAACTTCTGCTGCTGATATGGAGAATAAGTAGGATGAATAGGGAACTGAACTGTATGATCACACCTAAGGTATTTTACTAAAGCATCATCATAAGCAGCATCATATTCAAACTTCTGGCAAATCAAATCATCTGTATGAGCATTTCTGGCCTCTATGTTCTGCATCCTACGGTCCATCCTCAAAATATCTCCCTGTTGAATCATCCTTTGGTCCAATAACTCCCTGTTACTGAGGTCATTTGAATTAGGCTCACTAAAAGAAGGGGTCCTAGAAGAAGAAGGAATATCCCCGGCCTTACTTTCAGATCTCTAATCAACATAGGACTCATAAGTCTTAATGTTTGCAGTCCCAATCGGTCTCTGAGGCTCAATCCTCTCCTCATCAGGTCTGAAATTAACTCCTGCATGCTCACAATTTTTATAAATGAGAGCAGGGTGTGCCAATCAACCAGTGGTCTCTTCTAGAGCAATAGATCAAGTGTTCATAGAAATGATAGAGCTTACATTTATATCCATCACTTATTGAATAAAGTAGTTCAGGATGGCTCTATCCTTGGTCACTTCACTATGATGGTTCGTTGGAATCATCCTCACGGAAATAAAATAATGTCAGGCCTTAGCAGGCTTTAGATACTACATTTAACATAGAAAGTGGAAAGTTAACTTTAACTCCATTCCTTACTTTCCAAGCCCCTTTCTCACCGGTCAGAAAAGAAATAACCTCATATGAGGCCTCATTTGTGGCAGAGAATGAATGACACTGGCATCTATAAATATCTTCTAACTGATAAAACTCATTTATTTTTCTTGGAGTAAACCTCACCCTTTTTCCTCGAGCAAAAACAAAATCAATAGAAGCCTCCAGAAAGTTGGCATAAAATTCCATAACTATCCCAGCTATCGCATCATCAGTAAAATAACATAAGTTTTCCCACTGCCGAGTGATAATCAATCGTTCAACTTCTCCTCCCGAATTTTTGAAACATCAATACGGAATCACTTTCTTATTTTCAATCACTTTCTTATTTTCTCGTTATTTTCTCGAAGATTATGAAATCAAGCACTAGCTTTAAAGCTAACAAACTTTTGCTCGTCATAATCTATTTTTTCTTTTGATCAATCTAGGTGTCATACAAAATCTAGAAAAATTTGATAAAAATTCGAATAAATTCCAAAATTCTGAAAATCAAAATGTAAAGCACTTTAAACTTAACTCCACTAAGTAATAGTTTTTCACCAAAGAATTTTCTCAACATCTCTCAAAAAAACCCAAAACTTTTGGATCTAGGCAATGTAAGAAAAATCTTCTAGAGATAATGAAATATGTAGTTCCTTTACTTCTAAATCGCCTCAAATCCGCCCAAAATCAAGCCCTAGGTGTGAAAACCGAAGGTTGCAGGTGACTTTAGCAGTAAAAATGGAGGTTTTGCGGTGAAAATCACGAATTAAAGGGGTTATTACATGTCTTGGGTCGAAGGCGCCTTCGGTGCCCATGCCAGCGTCGTCAGCGTTGAATGCCCGAAATTCACTATTTTAATTTCTTTCAAATTTTCAATTTTCCTTTAATTTACTCCAAAGTTTTTTTAGTATTTTTAAACACAAATTTTTATCTAAATTTTTTTTAATATTTTTAAACACAAATTTTTATCTAACAATAAATCACAAATAAACTATCATTTTCACAAACAACAACAAACTAACTTTTATCTATGAAAATACACTTTTTACAAACACATTTCACAAATCCCACATTCACACCTATTAAGCAAACTAATTATAAATCAATGTCAAAATCAAGCCACAACACTAAACGCTGACACAAAACTATACACATAATCAAAGTTCAGAATTCTAAAGAAAAAAATAAACCAAACCAAATCAAATTAAATCCACATAATTACATCAAATACATAATTATTCTTAAGCAAGTACAGAATCCAAAATCTTCAGTCATTTTGCTTCTTTTTCAGTGCTTTCACCTCCTCTAATATCTCGGATGGATTGATAATGAACATATAGGTTAAAGAAGGTTCGATACGAGAATTGATCTGTCAAATTTTCTTCAATCCATCCATTTTCTTTAAACATCCGAACTAATCCTGCTTCAAAAGTTCCAGTTTGATCAAAAATATTTTTCATTCTCCAATCAAGGTGATCAAAAAGGTACTTAAGATCTCCCACTGAATTCATAATACTCTGAAGTTTCCTTTCAATTTTCTTTAATTTCTTCTCCAAAGCAAGCAAACTTCCTACTGTTGGTGGTATTAATGGAGTTGAAGAATGTCAAGAATGATCCATAATAGCATTTAGTGCTTCATTTCCATTACCAACATACTGATCATCAATAGGGATCATGGGCTCCCATGGTAGTAAAACGTTTTTCCCAACTTTCATATGGTACTTGGGATTGACTGTAAATCAAAAAAATTGTAGAAGGCCCAAGTCCATAAATTGGCTCATCCATAATAATACTCATAACAGATTTAAATATGATTGATCCTGTATCAATAGGTTTTTTCATTTAGGTTTTTTCATTTATCAATAGGTTTTTTCATTTAAATATAGTAGTTTAAAATAACACTTTCCTTGGTGACTCTATTAATTTTCATAGTAAGGAGTAATTTTGCACAAATAAAGAAATTTCACTGCTTCAAAATTCAACTAAGTGATGAAGCAGGAAAACTAATAAATCAATTTCATCCGTCAAAAAATTATAAAAATCTTGCATCAAATCTTGCGTAGGAATGAAATTTTTGTAATGACACATTTGAACATTTTCTATCATATAAAATTGATTAATCCTCGTAAGATTGAATGGTACAGCCTTACCTCGTACGAAGACAACTCCTTGGGTAATTCCACGTAAATTTGTGTAGAACTCCTTCACTACAAGCTCAACAACTGTAGCAGTAGTGTAACACAGAACTTCTCATTGCCTTCGCAAAATGATCTTGTCAACAGGAGCACTTGGATTGATCAATCCTTGATTAAAAAATCCTCTTTCCTTGATCAATCTCTTCTTTATAATAATTTTATCGTATAATCTCTGCGCGTCGAAACTAAAAAACTTTCTTCTATTGAAAATTTAATACCTTGAAGTATTTCTAGAATGGGAAGCCATGAAATCCAAAAATAGGAAGTTTTTAGGCATCCTAGGAATTTTTTAGGACTTTAAAAACACCTACCAGAGGTTACTATGGAGCAAAATCCTGCCAAAGTCTGCCAAAAGTCGTATGAACCATCAAAGCACTCTCGGTGTCGTCGGCGCTTCTGATTGGTGCTGCCAGCGCTGAGGTCCATTTCTTGGGCACCGTTGGTGCCCATTCTGGCGTCGTCAGCGCTAGTGGCCAAAATTTGGCAACTTTCATTTTTCGTTCAATTTAATTTCAACTTTTTCTCCAATACCAATATTTGACTTAATTTAGAATAAAATTCAATTATGTAAGATTATTATTTATTAATATATAAGACACTGATCAAACAAAATAGTAATACATAGACATATATGAATGGGTTGCCTCCCACAAAGCACTTGGTTTAACGTCGTCAACCCGACACACCATTTGTTTAGTTGGGTTGATTTAATATTAAAACTTCTTTAAATTGAGGTATGTGCCCTTCATAATAATGTTTCAGATGATACCCATTAACTTTAAATACATTTGCAGTGTTAGAATCTTTAATAATAATAGTTTCATAATGATAGACTTTAATCACTTTAAATGGTCCTAACCAACTGGATTTCAGTTTTCCTGGAATTTTCCTGGTTCAGTTTTCCTGGAAACAATCTCAATCTTGTATTATATATTAGAACTTCTTGTCCAGGTTCAAATTTCTTCTGAAAAATCTTCTGATCATGCCATATTTTCAATTTTTTTATAGATTATTCATTATCATATGCTTCATTTCTTATTTCCTCAAGTTCATTGAGCTGCAATAATCTTTTCTCAGTACCATCTTTTAGATTAAAATTAAATTCCTCAATAGCCCAATATATTTTATGCTCTAATTTTACTGGTGAGTGGCATGTTTTTTTTCAAATATCAGTCTGTATGAGGACATTCCTATAGGAGACTTATAAGCAGTTATTTATGCCCATAATGCAGTATCTAGTCTAGCAGACCAATCCAATTTATAAGAATTTACAGCTTTTTCTAAAATACGATTAATTTTAAGTTTTGATATCTCTGTTAGATTGTTAGTTTGACGATGATAAGCAGTAGAGAATACATGCATAATATCATATTTCTTAAGTAATTTTCCGATTCGCTTATTCTTAAAATAAAATCCTCCATCAGTAATAATTACTCTCTGTATTCCATATCTTAAGGATTACTATATCTGGAAAATCATAAATTGATATTTGTCCAAATTTCATACTAGGTTGACTTTTTCACATACTTACAGAACTTTTTCTAAATTATTAAGACATTACTCAAATGAAGTCCCAAATACAGAAAAATCATCCATAAACACTTTCATTCCATGTTCGATGAAATTGCTAAAAAATGACATCATGCATCTTTGAAATGTTGTAGGTGGATTGCATAGTCAAAAAGGCATTCTATGAAAAGCAAATGTTTCATATGGGCTTGTAAATATCATTTTCTCTTGATCCACTAGAGAAATTGGAATTGGATGATAACCAGTATATCCACCTAAAAAGTAATAATATTTATTCCCAGCCAATCTATCCAACATTTGGTTTAAAAAGGGTAAAAGAAAGTGATCTTTTCTGGTGACCATATTTAACTTTCTAAAGTTAATACAAATTCACCAACCAGTAACTTGTCTTATTGATATTAATTCATTTTTTCTCGTTTTCTTGAGTAGTCACTCCTCCTTTCTTCGGAACATAGTGAATTGGGCTTACCCAAGAACTATCCGAAATAGGATATATAATTCCAACATCTAACCTTTTTAAAATCTCTTTTTAACAACTACTTTCATTATTTGGTTTAATCTTCTATGAGGATCAGCTTTAGGTTCATATTGTTCTATCGACGTTATTTTGGGGATGGTTTGTGGGGTTGCCCGTAAAAAACTGTCGGTCGCCGGAATCAAAATCTCATTCCCCGCTTCGGAAGGACGTTGAAGTATGAAATCAAAATGACCCCATATTTTTCATAGTTTAAAATGAAAGAGCATTGTACCTTAAATCCTGTATTTATCCCGAAGGATAAACACAAGACTTGAGGATGAGGCTCGATCAAATAAACTAAGGAAAGTATGACGTCCTATTGGTCTGCGAAACCTTTGTATTTGTCGACAAGTTCCCCTATTTAATATAAAGGATTAAATATGGTTTATATTATGCTGGGTTCAGACATCCTAAGACGAGTTAGGGCTTATATTATATAGCAGGGCTATACAAAGGCCTAAAGATAAGGTGAGGATTTACGTTGCATAAGCAAGCAACCTCAAAGTCCTATGGCTTTGTTGTTTAAGTCTAAAGAAGGAAGATTGGTTTAGCTGGGCAAGACAGGTTTTGCGGTTGAAGATGGCCGTGCTGCCCACCATGCTAGCTCCAAGATCCTGTCGCGATGAGTTTGAGCTATCTAGTTTGTCGAGTTATAATATCAAATCAAGTGGCCCTATGGTTGAAGTTCTTTAAATTTTATGAGGGCATATTAAGGTTGATTAAAGCGACACTGGTTAGGATCCTACGGTTCCCTCGTTCCAGTATCACTATTTTCTATTGGATTCACTTAGT
>NW_018230553.1:164600-164897 GCF_001263595.1 Phalaenopsis equestris | reverse complement strand
TAAGAAAGTGAGATTGGTTTCTACCAATTAACCCCTTTGTATTAAGTCATCTAAATATGTTAATTAGGATAAAAAAGGTTGCCCATTTCCCTTTCTTGAATTAAGCCTAAATGTTAATTAAGGTCAAATTCTCAAACTTATACTTTTGCCCCTAAGGCTCTGCCATTTCATAATTTAACAAATTTAATTCAAATTAATTTATAATTTTCGTCCTACCTTACTCATAGGTTAATTAAGACATCAGAGGAGAAAATGAGATTTTTCAAATTTTAATTTAATTTATATAATTATTGATAT
>NW_018230553.1:161361-161727 GCF_001263595.1 Phalaenopsis equestris | reverse complement strand
GGCTCTGTCCTGGTTTCCAGCAGGGTTTCGAGCTCAAAATTGGGCTCCAACAATGGGAATGGGTGAGGAAAAATGGTTGGAATGCACTGAGGGGATCTTAGGGAAGCTCTGTGTAAAGTTTGGAGAGACCTCTCTAAGGAAATTTCAGCACACCTCCAATGGTCGTGGGAGGTGAGTTTTTATAAAAATGTCCATGGGGTGGCTCTCAGGGCATAAGCTTGTGTGCAAATTGGTGCTTAGGTGGAGGGCAGAGGAGCTTCATAGTTTGATTTGGATGAGCTGGCCTCTAAGTTTGATTTGGGTGAGGTGCCATCAGAGTGGCTCTCAATTTTGGGCTTCTTCGGGCACACAGCCCCCCGCGCTGCC
>NW_018230553.1:128390-160411 GCF_001263595.1 Phalaenopsis equestris | reverse complement strand
GTCTTTAAAGGGCAATTTGGGGATTTTGGTTAAAGATGGTTAAATTAGCCAAATTGGGTCATGGGGTAATTGAGAGAAATGAAATTAGGAATATTTAGGATTTATTGGAATTTTTTAGGAATTTTTGGAATTTTTGGGATTTTGAGCCCAAGAGGGGCATTTTGGTAATTAGGGGGTGTTTTAGGGCTAAAAGGCCAAGATGGGTATTTTAGTAGAGTTGAGGTACCAATCATCACCAATAAGCCATGGACCAAAGGAAACCCCATTTTGGGTCCTCTACATAGTGGTCTTAGCTAAACTATAACCCTAGGGCTAGTAGGTTTAGGTGACCATCTACATGAGTATCCCAAAAGATCAAGGGATCTAAACTAGAAATTTGAGTTCAGGGTTGTGAGTGATTGTGGGTACAGATAAGTGTAGTGAGTGCCTTAGCTCCAGACCAGCACCCAAGGTCAATCCTAAGGTCTAGCAATCCTAAGGGTGACTTATCTTGAGTTTCCCCCACAGTAACCCCACCTACTAAGTATTTAGAGGTTGAGAGTAACATGTGGAACTTCAAGTTGAGTGGAGAAGAGGGTAGAATTTCTAATGGTGAGGGTGCTATGTCTAGTTTTCTAGGAATAGTCAACAGAAAAAGTCCTATTGCTAGACCCTAGGCTGCTAAAGAGGAAAAACTAAACCTCAACCAAAAATGAGGTCGACATGTTCATCAAATAAATAACACTAAGATCTATGTGAATTTCTCATCTAAAAACACACCTTTAATATCTGCTAAAGTCCATCCAAAAGCTATACTTGTTCAACATTTCTATCAACTTTAACTCAGGAATTTTAGTTAACTCAGAAGATATAAAAACAGGCAATGTAGATGACTCTCCTAAAAATACATACTTTAAATGGGCAGGTAATATCTTTAGTTTAAATTCAGGTAGTTTAATACTTGAAGGAATAAGATTTTTATTATTGTTTACCAAAAATTCTAACATTTCAAATTTGCTCTGAATATAATCCAAATCTTCTCCTTTTATTTCATCTTCATTCTAAAAAATTTCTCCTTGCTTTAATTTATCTTCACAATCATTCTTAAACTGTTCATTACTCGGATAATCAGCTACTTCCATCCTGAAATGTTCATTATCTTTTTCTATTGCAGGGTATTTCATAGCTTTTGCTATATTAAATTTTACTTCTTGATCATTAACTCATTATTAATTCTCCTTTTTGCACATCTATTACAAATCTTCCTATTGCAATAAATTGTCTCTCTAAAATAAAAGGAATCTCTTTATCTTCCTCCATATCCAATACTATAAAGTCTACAGGGAAAATAAATTTATCCACTTTTACTCGTACATCCTCTATAACTACTTTTGGATAAGTTATTGATCGATCAGCTAACTGAAGAGTTATGATAGTAGGGGAAATTTCTCCCAAATCTAAACGTTTAAAGATCGATAAGGGCATAAGATTGATACTCGCTCCTAAATCACATAAAGCTTTTCCATATAACTTTTCACCAATTGCACCAGGTATAGTAAAACTACCAGGATTTTTTAATTTTTTAGGAAGCTTTTTCTGAATAATAGCCCTACACTCTTCACTAAGTGCAACGGTTTCATGATTTGTAAACTTCCTTTTCTTATTTAGTACGTCCTTCATAAATTTCACATAACTTGGCATTTGTTCTAAATCTTCAACAAAAGGAATATAAGGATTTCCAAAAATTTTGTAAATTGTTTATCTTTATTTTTCTGCTTCAGTTTTTGAGGAAATGAAAGTAATGGTTTTTCTAAAGGAACCTGTGTTTGTTCATTTTCAAGATGATCATTTTTCATTTCTTCCTTCTCTCCATCAACTTCAGTTTCTCTTAGGATCCTTGTTTCAACTTCTTTTCCACTTCGTAATTGAATAGCTTTAATTTGCTCTTTATTTAGATCTTTTGAATTAACTTCCACAGTACTCAGAAGAATTCGAGAAGGTCTGTTACTAAATGCAGTGGCAATATGTCCTAATTGATTTTCAATATTTCTACTAGCATCCCCTTGATTTTGTATTTGATTTCCCATATTCGACATCACTTCTTCCATCGTCAACTTCTTTTCCTTAACTGAGTGAGGGTTAGAGTTAAATCCTGGAGGATAATAAGGTCAAAAATTAGGGTTTCCTTGATTGTTCAGATTTTTGGATGGATTCACCGAATTATAATAATTATTCCAACTAAAATTAGGGTGATTTTTCCATTGAGGGTTAAAATAGTTAGAACAGGGATTGTTATTTTGATTATTTATAGCGTTTAAAGTTTCATAAGATGGTTGAGTATCAATAATCTATCCTAGTGAATTTTCCTCTAATACTAGGGGTATTTTAGAATAGTCCACTCCTATTTGATCAATCTTTTTAGAAATAGCAACAATTTGAGTCCCAAAATATAAATTGCATCATAATCATGAATACTGGCTTCTCTCTTAGGATTTACCCTTTCAGATGGTCATTGAAATTTATTAGTAGTTATTTCTTCAATTAAAGATTATGCTTTATCAAAAGGTTTTGACATTAATGATCCACCCGCAACATCATCTACAATAGATCTTAATGATCCTACTAATCCATTGTAAAAGGTTTGAATTATTAACCAATCTGGAAAAGTATGGTGTGGAAATTTTCAAAGAAGGTCTTTAAATCTTTCCCAGGCTTAACATATTGATTCCCCTTCAAACTGACAAAAAGATGTAATATCATTCCGAAGCTTAGTGGTTTTTTAGGGTAGAAAATATTTAGCCAAAAATTTTTGTGATAGTTCTCCCCAAGTTCTAATAGATCCAGGTGCTAATGAATTTAACCAAACCTTGGCTTTATCCCTTAATGAAAAAGAAAAATTCTAAGCTTAACAGCATCATTAGACACTCCGTCATATTTAAATGTAGCACAAATCTCAGGAAAACTAGCAATATGTAAGTTAGGATCTTCAGTAGGTGATCCTCCAAACTGATTTTTCTATACCATTTGGATAATAGCAGGTTTAAGCTCAAGTGAATTAGCAGCAACATCAGGATTTTGAATAGTCAAGTGAAGTTCATCTGTTGTCAGATTCACATATTCTTTTAAAGGTTTTTATCGATTCTCATTTATTAGATTTTCTGAGTTATTTTTCATTTCTTTTAAATTTTTAATTTCCCTTTGTTGTCAAATGTTTTTAATAGTATGTTCTAACTCCGAATCTTAAGGTACTAAGCCTTCAGATCAAATATTTTGCATAAACAAATAAAGTAAGCCAAGTAAAATTCTTTAAAAAAAACAATCTTAAATAATTTTCTTTTTGAACTTTTGATTTTTTGTATATATATTTTTTTTCTTTTTATATATTTTTATAGTATAAATATTATCTCTAACTTTCCTAATTTATCAAAACTATTTTATTTACCAAAATTTAATCGTTACCATCCCCACGCAACGGTGCCAAAAACTTGATACCAATTTTTTATATATAAGTATTTATGAAGTTGACACCACTACAGCGTCAAAAACTTGATCCTTGTATGAAAAGTAAGTTGTGTAAAAAATATATAATTATAGATAATTAATAATGGGATTCTACGCAAGTATACATATTGTTATCAAGTAATAAAGGACTTTCTAATTAAGCCATAAATATCGATCCCACAGGGAAGGTGTAAATTGGCAATGTAAGTTTTACTAGGAAATTTATAAAAAATCAAACGAAATCACTGTCATTAATTTTGAATGTTGAGATGTTATCAAAACTAAAGTACTTAACTATTAGCAAAATAGAAATGCAAAGTTTAAAAAGTGAATACTAATCTACTAACTATGTTTATGTAATGAAGATTTCTTATGTGAAAAAGCATCCTTCTCACTACAATGAGATTCTGGTGAAATGAGATGAGATAAATGTTTGTAATATGTATTGTGCCAAATTGGAGCAATTATAATTCTCTACCCTGATACAATGCATAGAAAATCATTAGCTAATCCTAGGTTTAGTCCCTAAACATGTGGCTACGCTAGGAGGATACCAGCTCCCAATCCAAAGCTCCTACTTTCCTTCACCTGAAGGCTAACTCTCGCTTTAGTTTTTAAACAGTAAGATCAAATTACGGATTTTAGTTTATCACCCTAAAGATTCTCCAATTCTACACCCAACAAAGAATATTTCCCTATTTATTTGCACTTAATTCCATGAACGGATTTCCTCTCCATGAAATCAAATTTGATCCTCACTCTGTTGTAGAACTCATACACTCTGTCTCACTCTGTTGTAAAACTCATACTCCATTTCTCGGATCATATGTTTCACAACATATTTTAACAATTCAATTGGCCAGATCAAAATGTAATTTAAGTTCAGAGTTGAAAAATCATCACAATTTATTTTATATTTTACTATTGGCACATCATATTATCTTTTCATTTCACCCTACCTCAGAGTAGGGAGAAAGATAGAGGGAACTACTCATATTTCATGAGAAAGACAACAAAACAAAAATTTCATATATAAAAGAAAGTTTATACAAAACTAATAAACAAACAAAACTTATCTGAAACTATTTCTCAAAGCAAATCCCTTGTAGCCTTTCCTTAGAAAATCAGGAAGAAGTTATCTCTCACTTTTCTCCTTCTCCAACTCTCTTACAGAAAGTTTCACGTAGATATCTCTGACTTTTCTCCTTCTCCAACACTCTTAAAGAAAATTTCACACTAGATTTCAGCTGTTATGATATGGTGGTGGAATGAAGATGAATTATGAAGAATAGCAAAAATGGAGCATGGTGGAACGCTTTTGAGTGAAAAGGAGTCCATTTCCTGATGAATTTTGACCCCAAATAAAGCCCGAGGTCAGTTCTCCAATAGGTGCCTCCAAAAACTCTTCAAAAATCATCCAAATACATTGAACCTTTTAGAAATGGGGGCTAAACCACCTTTGGTGTCGTCGGCGCTGAGTAAAAATTTAGTTGTTCTTTTGTTTTGTGCCGTCGGCGCTGCCCTTGGCGTGGTCGGCATTGAGTACTTCTTCAAAAACATCATTTTGACTCCAAATTTTGTCCTTTTTTGTTTTGTTTTTACTTTAAGTCCTAAAAATCAACAACTTACAAGAAAACATCAAAATCTCTTCCACTAAGGTGCAATATCGCCAAAAATAAGTATAAAATATTGCTCTAAAAATGCATATATTTTTGGTATATCAAGGACACAAATTCATACTCGTGCTACTGATTACTTTTCCAAATGGCCAGAGGCAGTGCCGTTGCGAGAGGTTACGACAAAACACATCCTTCAATTTTTCAAAAGCCAATTTGTCTACCATTTCAGAGTTCTGTGCAGAATAATTTTTGACAATGGGACAGCCTTCAAGAGCACTAAATCAACAACTTCATCAGATGACATGGACTAGACTGGAGATACTCTACAATCTACTATCCCAAAGCAAATGTCCTGGTCGAGGCCTTCAACAAGACACTGGTATAGATTTTGAAGAAAACACTGGACGAAAACAAAAGGGATTGGCATAATAAACTGTTAGAAGCCTTGTAGGCCTACCGAACTAAGTTCAGGACTCCCACTAAATGTATACCCTACATGCTCGTATTTGGGTCTGAGGTCGTACTTCCGTTAGAAGTCCAAAAACCATCTCTCAGAGTCGTTATTACCAATCAAATTATAAAAGAAGAAAGTGCAAAACTCAGACTTGAATATTTGGAAAGTATCAAAAGAAAATGACTAGAAACACAATAGCACTTGGAGCTTTATCAAGTGAGGATGGTACAGGCTCATGAGAACTTGGTCCACCCAAGAACATTCAAAATTGGTGATCTCATACTTGTGCTCAAAAGGTTTATCCTTGCACGCCGCAAGATAGGTGGAAAATTTGAGCCAACTTAGGAAGGACCATTTATCGTAGAAAATGTCTATTCAAAAAAAGCCTACCAACTGGTGGATTTCTGAAGCGAAAGACCCATGTTGCTGGTAAATGGATGATACTTGAAGATATATTATGCAACTTGACATCGCTTGAATTGAAATTTTGAAATTTTGATTGTTCTGGGGTTATCTATTTGGCCAAACATCTGTGACCGGATCCAAAAATTTTATAATAAATTTTGTGACCGGATCCAAAAATTTTATAATAAAATTAACCTCAATAAAATAAAAATTTTGAATTTACATACTTCAATTTTCTTCTTTCTACTTTTAATTTTGATATTTTACTAAATTAAATAAAATATATACATAAATAAATGATCTTCTCAACAACATAAACTAAAATTTTGCCTAATAAACACTGTGTTTTGTTCTTTTTCCTGCTAAATTTTAGCACACTGATGTTTTTCCTGTCGTCTGTAGAGAAAATGTCAGGACGGGGGCTGATTTTTTCTCTCAAAGAGTTTTGTTCTTTTTCCTACTAAATTTCAGCACAATGATGCTTTTCCTATCGTCTGTAGAGAAAATGACAGGCTGGAGGCTATTTTTTTTTTCTTTCAAAGACGTTTGGAATCTCACACTTAACGAGGAAAGGGCACCACAGGGTGGCATCATAGACTTCGACATGGATTTCAGTCAAGTCGATGTAGACTATGAGGGTCCCCTGATGGATGTTGTTAGCCATCGAGACAAAGAAGGACTACCATCACTGTTGAAGGTCAACACTAAGGAAGATTTCTCATTGAAGGGGAAGAAAGTGATAATGCAACACGATCTGATGGAAGGGACTAGTCGTCTGCCATCTATGATAACTGCTTTGACTAGGGGCCTAGTCACTGCTGACGATGAGAGAGAGTTAGATGCACCTCTATGAAGGACGCAATGTAGAAATTCCAGTCATCAAAAACATAGAGCTTTCATGCGTGAAGAAAGAAGATGCCAAGAGGAAGCATAAAACTTGTTTGCCCCAATTCTTGAAGGGAAAATCTATGATCCATACATGAGAGAGACTTCCTCCAGTTTGCCTGCCGTAGAGGATGAGTCTGAGTTCACTCTCGGAGTCCCCCCCAGAGCCGACGATACCAGAGGTTCCAGATGAGCTTTGTCCAGGTTTCCCGACATGCAACGACAAGATTCCTACACAGATACCAGCTACGGGGGCATTTGTGGAATGCCTGGACTGCAATGTCCTCCATCTAGAGTGCAACAATACTCTGGAGGAGTACACATCCACCGATGATGGATTTTAGATTATCAATCACTTAATGGAGGAATCATATATTCTGCGATATTCCGTTGGATACAGAGACAGCACCAACATGGATTCCTACTTATATTGAAATGAGGGAGCATCCTCGACAGCCGCTGGTCGTCGCAATGGCAGAGTACTACAAAATGAGTAAAGTAAACCAAAGGGAATTTGAATTTTATGAAGAGGTTCAAGGAAGATTTGTTAAAATACTAGAGAGCTTGGAGCTGTACACCAGTCTTTTCTAAAAGCAAACAAAGAAGCATTCTTGATTGTATAATCAACCTAAGAGACAAAGGTCGAGTGGGACTTCTGATGGAAAGAACCTATTTTGAACCACAAAAATGGATGCATGGAAAAGGCAGAATCACCATACAATATGGTTGTTGTTATAATTTCACCAAAGAAAGACAAGGAAATCCCCCGGGGATTTTAAGACATGATAAAGTATATCTATTACCTCTTATGATAAAGTGAATGATCAAGTGGATGGTCTGATGGAGCATACTTCCAGCCGATGGATCATACTTCCAGCCGATTGCATTCCTAACAGTTGCATTATCAACATCTACGATGACGGTGATTGCGTTCCCCCGCATATAACCCATCATGTTTTCGTGAGACCTTTTTGCACGGTCCCCTTCATCAGTAACAATAATATCCTATTCGATAAAGAAATATATGTCATTGGCCCCGGCAAGTTCAGAGGATCTAAGGAGATTCCGCTATCGGTGGACTCTGTATTGATTCTTAAAGGAAATGGAGAAAACATAGCCAAAAACTGCATTCCAGGGGCACAACACCACAGGGTGTCTGTAACTTTCAGAAGGATGGATAGCAGCAAGATGCTATATGGATTCCAACCAGATCCAGAACTAAAAGAGCTACAACCTTACGAGCTATGAGAGGGTTGCACCTCTAAGCACATGCAAAGGGAACTCTTGTCTTGGAGTGTGGCATAGTAGGTCAGCTCAATCGGGAGCTCACTCCATCGAGGATAGAAAATCAGGGGATACTTTTTTGTACTACATTTTGACATAGCAGATATGATGATATATGTATCAGATATGCTCAGCTTATAATATGTACCCAACATGAGATATTTTCAGATGTACTCTAAATGTGTTCAGCATGTTGAACTTTTTTATGCTTCAACCTATTTTCAATTTATAACACCTGTTTAAAGCAGATCAATGAAATTTCTTGTTAATAATTCAGTTTGTTTGTTCAATTTCCCTTTTGTGCGATGGATAAAGAGCCACAGAACCATACGTTGGTTCTGAACTACAATGAACGAAGAACGAAACAATAAAAATTTGATAATAATAAAATACTCACCTTTGAGAGCCAACCAACAAAAATTGAATTTTGAAAACAACAAAAATTGCCAACCAACAAAAATTGAATTTTGAAAATATATTTTTGATAATTAAATGTGATAAAAATAACAAGAAAAGAAAATAAATCTATTGAGTTGATTTCTCTCGATTTTGAGGTCTCTCACTCTTTGCTCACACAGCACGACTGTTCTTGTATGCACTAATTCTCTTCACAATCCCTGCAGAATTTTAGATTATGTGCAAAATCTCACAAAATTTCATGAATTTTCCTCACCAATACCTATCCTCACATAACACATATCTATGAGTTCAACTCCATAAATTCTCTACACTATTTTCATATTGTTCTCGGTGACAGTACCGAGATGCTAATTCTTTTCCCACTACCCCCTTCAGGTTGGATATGAGTCCCAAAGCTTTCCTCCCTAATGCTACACATATATTTGAGATTGGAATAAGACCTCCTTAAAGAATGGAACTCAGCATTCGATTCTCTACACATATTTTTTAGATTGGAATAAGACCCCTTAAATGGAACACGACATCCGATTCTCTACAGATATTTTTGATATTGGAATAAGACTCCCTTAAATAGAACACGACATCCGATTCTCTACACATATTTTTGAGATTGGCATAAGACCCCCTTGAATGAAACACGACATCTGATTCTCTACACATATTTTCAAGATTGGTATAAGATCCCTTGAATGGAACACGACATCTAATTCTCTACACATATTTTTTAGATTGGTATAAGACCCCCTTGAATAGAACACGACATCTGATTCTCTACAAATATCTTCAAGATTGGTATAAGACCCACTTGAATAGAACACGACATCTGATTCTCTAGACATATCTTTCAGATTGGTGTAAGACCACCTTAAATGGAACATGGCATATGATTCTCTACACATATCTTAGAGATCGATGTAAGACCACCTTAAATGGAACATGGCATCCTATTCTCATTTTAGGATCAGTTCCTAAATTCTGATTCCTACCTTTTGAGCTCGGTACCTAAATTCTGACTCTCTTTCTGAGATTGATACCTAAATTTGAATTCTCATTTTAGGATCAGTACCTAAATTTTGATTCCTATCTTTTAAGGTCGATACCTAAATTCTGACTCCCTTTCTAAGATTGATACCTAATACACCTAAAATATATAGTATTTTTATACACATTTATATACCTATTTTTAAGATATTGCACTTTAAAGGAGTGAAAGGGGATCAAATTTGGAGCAAAAAGGAGAAAAATGTGCAAAAGAGTTTGGGCGCTTAAGCACCAGATCCGACGCTTAAGTGTCAGTTAAATATATAAGGCTGCGCCTAAGTGTCAGAGGCCCCGTGTTTAAGCGCCAGTGGCAGTTATTGGATGAGTAAATTTGGTTTCTGTGAATTTTAAAGAGGTTTTTAAGTCACTCATTGGCTTAATAGGTGGTTATAACCACCATGGACAAAAATTATGACTAAAGAAAGAATCTCTTGGGGAAATACATTGAATCTAAACATATTTTGAAGAGAAACCAAGGTACTATTAGGAAAATTATAAAAGAAAGAAGACTGGGCTTCAAAAGAGGTCCTGAAAGTATTGGAAAGTTTTGAAAGTTCTCATTTGGTGAGTTAGTTTGGAGAGATTTTCAGGCACCACTTTTACTTTTATTTTATCATTTTTGTTATTTTATTTTGAGTGATTGTAAAAAGAAGAGACTCAAAGGAACTTTAAGAGTTTAGTGGAGGACTTGAGATAAGTTTTTATCTTTCTGTTTTGAGACTACTTTTGGTTTTAATTGAGACTTATTGTTGGTTTCACAGTGATTTCTTCTTTTAAACTAAAGTGTGGTTTTATTTTATCCATGGATTCTAAGTAGTTTTCTTTATCTTTCTTCTTAAAATGATAAGTAATTAAGTTTTGGATGTAAGTTGTGGAAAGTATTGATCTTCAATGATGGAAGAAGTTGTCATGATTTAAATCCATGCACTTCATTTACTTTTTGATTTGCCCAATCTAGATGTTAAAATTTGTTGTGAGAACATGTAAGAAGATATTCATGTCTTAATCAAAAAGTCTTATATTACTTGATAACAATATGTATACTTGCGTAGTATCCCAATATATATAAATTAAAAGTTAAATTCTTATTTTTCTTCAGGATCAAATTTTTGGTTTTGTTGCAAAGTAAGTAAATATAAATGAAATATAATCTGAATTATTGTTGTACTTTACATATTAGCAGTATCCAGAGATCAAGTTTTTGGCGTCGTTGTCAGGGAGAAATTGATTTTAAAAGTAAATTTCTATGTTTAGAAAGTCTTATTTAAACTTTAAGTTATCTTAACTTATTTTATTTTTTTTTAATTTATTTTATTATATATTAGTGAATGCGTAATTCACATTCTGAAGGACTAGTGCCCTACAATTCTGAATTAGAAAGAACTTTAGAAAAATCAGAAAAATCAAAAAAATTATAAATTTTGAAAATCCAAAAAAATTACAGAAATGGCTGACTAAAATAATCAAAATGTTGAACTTCATCAAGAGTTTAGACCTTTAAGAGATTATGTCAACCCTATATTATAGATGAACTTCATTGTAGTATTCAAAAACCTACTATAGTGGCTAATTCATTTGAGCTTAAACCTGTTATTATCCAAATGGTATCAAATAATTAGTTTGGGGGATCACCAACTAAAGATTCAAATTTACTTCTTGCCAATTTTCTAGAATTGTGTGCTGCATTTAAATATGATAGTGCATCAGATGATGCGATAAGACTTAGGTTATTTCCTTTCTCACTGAGGAATAAAGCTAGGAATAAAGCTAAGATGTGTTATTTTCTTTCTCACTGAGGGATAAAGCTAAGATGTGGTTGAATTGATTAGCACCTAGATCTTTCAGTTCTTAGGGTGATTTAGCACAAAAATTCCTTGTTAAATATTTTCCACCATAAAAAACTGCAAAGCTTAGAAATGATATTACATCTTTTAATCAGTTTGAAGGGGAATCTATTTAGAAAGCACGGGAGAGATTTAAAGAACTCTTAAGAAAGTGACCACACCAAGCAATACCAGATTGGTTAATAATTCAAACTTTTTATAATGGATTAGTTGGATCTCTTAGACCAACTATCGATTTCGTTACTGGTGGTTCATTGATGTCAAAACAACTTCATGACGCTTATGCTTTAATTAAATAAATGGCTACTAATAATTTTCAATGGCCTTCTGAGAGGGTAAATCCTAAGAAAGTAGTCAATAAATCAAGTTGTTGCAATTTCAAGGAAGTTAGACCAATTTGGAATGAATTTTTCTTAACCAATTTCCATGATTGAAGAGAATTCATTAAGCTAAATGGTAGATTCTCAAGCATCATTAGAAACTTTGAATGCCACAAATAATAAACAGAATAACCCATATTCAAATTATTGTAACACAGGTTGGAAGAACCATCCCAACTTTAACTAGAAAAACAATTTGGTGGTAATAATCAACAATGGGGGGACAACCAAGGAAACCCATTGGGAAATTGGAACAACTAAAGGAATAATAATTATAGATCTACTTTTCCTCCATATTTCAACAATAATACATAGTTTAAGGAGAAGAAGTTGTCTATAGAAGAAGTGGTGTTACAAATGTGTTACAAGTGGTGTTACAAATGAGAAATCAATTACGAAGTCAAGGAGCTACAATTAGAAATATTGAGAATCAACTTTGGCAAATAAAAAATTCATTAAGTAATATGTCCCAGAAGAACACTTTCTAGTAATACTGAATCAAATCCAAAAGACTAGAATAAAGAGCAAGTAAAAGCCATTCAACTTTAAAGCAGAAGAGAGTTGGAAGGTAGGGTTCAAAAAGTAATTGAAGTAGAGAGAGAAGAAATTGAAGTATCAAAAGAGGACGCTCCAAAAGATTCTGAGAGACCTATTTCTCCATTATAAATTGATTTGTAAAAACCACCACCACCATTTCCTCAAAGACTTTGTCAACAAAAGTTGGATAAATAATTTTCAAAATTTCTGGAAATATTTAAGAAGCTTACAATAATATTCCACTTGCTGAAGCCTTAGAACAAATGCCAAGCTATGTAAAGTTTATGAAGGATATTCTCAACAAGAAAATGAAGTTTGAAGATAATGAGAATGTTGCACTTATTGAGGAGTGTAGTGCGAACTTCCTGAAAAGCTTAAACATCCTGGTAGCTCTACAATTCCATGTGCAATAGGAGATAGATTTTATGGGAAAGCTTTATGTGATTTGGGTGTAAGCAGTAACCTTATGCCATTATCAATATTTAAAAGATTGGGATTAGGAAATATAACCGCTACTATTGTAACTCTGCAGTTAGCAGATTGTTCAATAACCTATCCTAAAGGAGTATAGAAGATGTCCTAGTGAAAGTGGATCAATTTATCTTTCCTGTTGATTTCATTGTGCTAGATATGGAGGAAAATAAAGAGATCCTATCATTTTGGGGAGACCTTTCCTAGCCACAGGAAGAGAAATGATAGATGTGCAGAAAGGAGAATTAACAATGCATGTCAATGATCAAACTGTTACTTTTAACATTTTAAAATCAATGAAATACCCTGCAAAAGGTAAAGATAATGAATGTTATAGGATGGATTTTATCAGATATCTAAGTGAATGCCATTTTGGAACTACTTATGAAGAAAAATCTTAAGTACAATAATTGGAACACGAGCAAGAAGAGGAATTAAATCAATGTGAATATCTTTTTAAGGAAAATTCAAACTATGTTCGAGAAAGTTCTGAAGTTTTGGACATGATAGACAAAGATAAATCATGCTTTCCATCAATTGAAAGACCTCCAAAACTAGAGTTGAAGTTACTTCCTGATCGTTTAAAATATGCATTTTTAGGAGATTCCTCTACTTTACCAGTTGTAATTTCCTCAAAATTAACAATGGAAGAAGAAGAAAGGTTCATGAAAATTTTGAAAAATTTTAAGGTAGCCTTTTGATGGATAATTGCTGATATTAAAGGAATTAGACGTTCAATTTGTTTGCATAGAATTCATATGGAAGAGAACTGTAAACCCAAGGCTGATCTGCGAAGGAGATTGAATCCTATTATGAAAGAAGTTGTAAAGAAAGAAATTTTAAAGTGGTTCGATGTTCAAATTATCTATTCCATTTCAGATAGTTCAAGGGTTAGTCCAATTCATTTCTTTCCTAAGAAAGGAGGAGTAACTATAATTGTAAATGAACATAATGAATTAATACCTACTAGACAAGCTACAGGGTGGTGAATATGCATTGATTATAGAAAATTAAATATTGCCACTAGGAAAGATCATTTTCCATTACCCTTTCTAGATCAAATGCTTGATAGACTAGTTGGGCATAAATACTTTTGTTTTCTGGAAGGATATACTGGTTATCACCAAATTTAAATATCTCCTTAGGATCAAGAGAAAACAATGTTTACCAGTCCTTATGGTACTTTTGCTTTTAGAAGAATGCCCTTTGGTTTATGTAATGCCTCTGCTACATTTTAAAGATGTATGATGGCAATTTTTTGTGATTTAATTAAAAAAGGGATTTAAGTATTCATGGATGACTTTTTAGTGTTTGGAACTTCATTTGACTTGTGTTTAGAACATTTATCCAAAGTTCTTAAGCACTGTGAAGAAACAAATTTAGTCTTCAACTGGAAAAAATGCCAATTTATGGTAGAAAGAGGAATTGTATTAAGACATCAAATATCAAAAAATGGTATGGAAGTAGATCCTGCTAAAATTCAAGTAATCTCTAATTTACCTTATCCAACAAATGTAAGGGAAATTTGATGTTTTTTAGGACATGCTGGATTGTACAGGCGATATATTAAGGAGTTTTCAAATATTGTTAAGCCTTTATGCCATTTACTGGAGAAAGATGCAATTTTTAATTTTGATGAGGAATGCCTAAAAGCTTTTAAGTTATTAAAAGAAAAACTAATCACTGCACCAATTATAGTTTCACCAAACAAGGAAAAACCATTTGAATTAATGTGTGATGCTAGTGATTATGTTATTGAAGCTGTTTTAGGACATAGATATGATAAAATTTTTAAAGTTATTTACTATGCTAGTAAAACTCTTAATGAAACTAAAATTAATTATACAACAACTGAAAAAGAGTTATTAGCAATAGTATATGCTTTTGATAAATTTAGATCATATTTAATTGGAACTCATTGTGTAATGCATACAAATCATTCTACTATTAAGTATTTAATAAAAAAGAAAGATGTTATACCTAAACTTATAAGATGGATTCTTCTTTTGCAAGAATTTAAATTTGTAATAATAGATCAAAAGGGGATTAAAAATCAAATTGTTGATCATTTTTTCAGGCTTGAATTAGAAAAACCACTCTGTTTTGAAAATGAAATTAATGAATATTTTTTAGAAGAAAAATTGTTCACTATTAATGAGTGGCATGTTTCGTGGTATGCTAACATTGTGAACTTTATTGTTAGTGATATTATACCCTATGGAATGACATATCAATAGAAGAGAAAATTTATTTCTGAAGCTAAGAGTTATTTTTGGGATGACCCATTTTTATATAAACAAGGAAAGGATCTGATTATTTGAAGATGTGTACCATTAGAAGAAACTTATGAGATTATCCAAAATCATAATTTTGATTTTAGGGGACATTTTGGTATTGATAAAATGGCAAATAACATACAAAATTTTACAATATGGATTTTAGTGGCCTACAATTTTTAGAGATATGCTATATCAAAACTTGTGATAGATGTCAATGAGTAGGCAATATTTCTATAAGAAATTATATGCTCCTCAATTATATGCTAGAAGTTGAAATATTTGATGTTTAGGGATTAGATTTCATGGGACCATTTATACCATCTTTCAGAAATTTATATATTCTATTAGTAGTGGACTATGTATCCAAATGGATAGAAATAGTTGCTTTACCACGATGTGATGCTCAAAGTGTTGCAAAATTTTTGAAAATGACATATTTTGTAGATTGGGGATGCTGAGAGTTATCCTTACTGATGGGGGCCGTCATTTCAGAAATGTCATAATGGAGAAATTACTAAAGAAATATCATATAAATCATAGGATTGTCACTGCTTATCATCCTCAGACAAGTGGTTTGGCTAAATTATCCAATCAGAAAATTAAAAGAATTATGGAAAAATTTGTGAATCCAACAAAAATGGATTGGTCAGTCAAACTTGACTATGCTTTGTGGGCTTTTAGGACTGCATACAGAACTCCTATAGGAATGTCCCCATATAGGCTAATATTTGGGAAAGCTTGTCACTTACCAGTTGAACTTGAGCATACAACATATTGGGAGATTAAACGGTTCAATTATAATTTGAAAGATGCTGGTGAGAAAAGATTGTTACAATTAAATGAGCTTGAAGAGATAAGGAATGAATCTTATGAAAGTGTCAAAATTTATATAGAAAAGATGAAGATGTGGCATGATTGAAGGATTCTTACTAAAAATTTTTAGCCAGGCAATAAGTTTTGCTATATAATTCAAGGTTAAGATTATTTCCAAGCAAACTTAAGTCCAAGTGGATGGACCCATTTATTGTGATTAAAGTTTATCCTATGAAGCTATGGATATTAAAGATTCTAAGTCTGAGAAAATATTTAAAGTTCATGGACATAAACTGAAACTTTATTTTATATGGGATCAGCATAAGTTTAATGATGGAATGACGTTGGGTCAACCAGAGTAAGCATTGGCTACGTCGAGCTGATGATGTAAAACCAATCACTTTGTGGGAGGCAACTCAAAGTTATTTGTGTGTTTTTATTTTGATTGTTGTTTAATGTGTGATTAAGAAAATTTAGGGTAGTATTTTTGAGACTATTATGTGTTAGTATTGATTTTAAGACTTTATTTAGTGATCTAGACATGTTAAAATGAGAATTTGGACGTTAAGTTGACTAGTGCAAAAATGTACACTGGCGCTTAAGCGCGGCAGTTTAAAAACATGTGTAAAATTAATATTCTCGAAGGGAAAGCAACCTAGAAGTTTGCAAAAATGTGCCTAGTTAGTTTCTAAACGTGTCTGGGAGTTATTGGAAGGATTTAATCCTATAAATAGAAGGGTTTAGTGAAGGAATTTCACCCAGATCATTTGTAGCCCTAAATTCTAAGAGAGAGATAGATTTTAAGATGATGTATTCATGGGAGATGAATTTGAAGAAGAAGGAGGAGACCATGAGGAATAAATTCATTAATTAAAGTGCACAAGAGATGTATAACGGTTTCTTAGTCGTTAGTATTGAAGGGATATCAGAGAAGATCAACAAAATTGAAAATACAATGTATGTACTAGAGACTAAGGTATTGGAGATTCATGCACATCTTGAGTATATTGGATGGAAATTGAAAATGTAATTTAGCCACACTAGTTATATAGAGGAAGCGAATAAGGAGATGTTACTTAAGCAAAAGTGGATTGATGAATATTGCATCAGAGCATGTCACTACCGTCCGTTTTATCAACTTTATATTCTAGTTACCCCAGGAGAGACTAATGAAAGACCTGAATTTGTTCCTTCTAATGAAGAATAGAATTAAGTTCTATGTTTAAAGTTATGTTTTTTGTGTGTTTAAAGACGTTTTCTTTAAGTTTTTTAGTGGTTAAGACTTGTTTTTAGTGTTTGTGTTACTTAGGCGTTTAACTGTGAAAAATTGTTAAGTGTTTGTTTTTAGGAAAATTTTCTCATCCAAGACTATTTGGAATGAGAACTAAGTGTTTAAATGTATTTGTACTCATTTATGAATTAATATAAGTTTGTTTATGTGTAATTTTGTATTGTTTTAGCCTCTAATTGAAATAGTTATTAAAGAGAATTTTAAGATAAAGGAGAGTTACAGGATGTTGAAACTAGTCATTTAACCACCGGTTCACAAACTTATCCGCACTTAAGTGCCAGTTCACAAAAATTTGTTCGCGAACGGTTAATGGTGAAAAATAACTCAAAAAATCGCCATTTTTACTCCTGACTTCATCTTCTTCCTCTCGAGTTCACGATTTTGAAGTCTAGGGCAAACCTTTTCATGGAGATTTCTTGGTGGATTTGAGCCAAATTTGCAAGAATTGGATTTCTTAAGGTAAGAGCTTCACTTCTATGTAAAAATTTTGGATTTTCACCATGTATTTTGAGTACATTTGGAGAATTCTAAAATTCACTATTCATGGTGAAAAATGACAAAAAATCTATGAAAAGTGCATAGGAAGTGTAGTTTAAGCTTTTGGAAGTTTAGTTTAGTGGTTTAGACTTGATTTTTGAAGTTATTATTGGAATTTATCAAATTTGTAGAATGGCACCAAGAATGAAGAGGAGCAAAGGCAAAGCCCCTTTTGATTTGAGTAATTTTTTTAGTTCAAAAGCTCAAGATCGGTATACTGATGCGTTGCAATCATACAAACTAATTCAGGAGCGATGATTTAGAAATATTTCAAAAATTTAGTGGGATCTGTAGAAGATTTAATTGTTCGCCAACAGTGGGAACAATTCTGTTATTTTTTTGTTGTGGCGCTTATTTCTGTTGTGAGGGAGTTCTATGCAAATCTCCGTGAAGCTGAAGACATTCAAGTTATGGTTCCAGGAAAGTTGTTACCTTTTTCGCCAGAGGTAATCAACTTGTTTACCATTTACCACCAGATACATTCTATTTTTATGCAAATTATAGCCCTACTAAAGCGGAGTTAGACGATATTATCACTTACTTGACTATTGGGAGAGGACTTTGAAAGATCACTAATGAGAGGAGAGTAAATTTCCAAACTTCAAAGTTATGTGCACCTTCAAAGTCCTAGCACTATTTCATTTCTGCTCGTCTGCTTCCCTTCAATCATCTTAGTGAAGTGACCAAAGAAAGAGTGATGTTGAACTATTGTATTCAAGAGGGAAAACTCATCAACATTGGAACTTTGATCTATCAGACTATCATCAGTTCTGCTATAGCTTTTACAACTGCAGGTCTAGGATTTGATTCCTTGATCTTTTCTTTGTGTGAGCAGGCTGAAGTTAAATATGATAACTGGGAGGAAGTGTTATTACCTCTAAAGAATGTGAAGACTTGTTCTGTGAAGACTTGTTCTGAGCATTAAATTTTTGGCTGGAGAGGAGGATTTTCTCGGAGCTATGGAAAGGAGACATCTGCTGCTTCTACATCTAGACCATCCACCTCACGTGCTTCTAAATCTCGAGGTGAGTCTACTGAGACCCGAGATCAATTATTGCAAAGGATGATGGATAATGTTAATTTTACCACTGATAGGGTTAAAAATTTAAAGTGTTTAGCAGAGCATACTGATAGGTATAATAAGAGAAAAAGTGATTATGAAGAGAAATTTCACTCATCTATGGAGAGCCTCTTTAGGGGTAACTAAGGAGTGAAATTTCCTCCATATCCTAGATACCCTGATTATGAGCCTGCAAAAGTTTGGGATAGCAGTGATTCAGAGGATGAAGGGTAGAGCTGAGAGATTTATTTTATGATTGTAATATGATATGAACTATGTGGTATGGGCTTGCTACATTTGCATCTGTGTGTTGATTTGAACTATGTGATGTGGTTTGGACTTTTATGTTTAAGTGAGAATTGTGATGTGTGGACTTGAGACATGTATGTTTGTGTACTTGTTTAGACATTGTGATGTGTGAGACTTTTATTTTTAATTGTATTGTAATATTTGTGTTAGTTAGTAGTTTGTTTTAAAATTTTATGGTAGTAACTGTTGTGAGTTTTGTGATTTAGTTAGTTTAGAACTTAATTTAATTCTATATCTATTGTAAAGTTGAAAATCTAGCTAACTAAGATTTTAAATTTAAATACCTGAAACTGCTACCCTGTATTTTTCTTTTATCATGTTAGTGTGTTTGTTTTTATGCTGAGATTGTGAAATCAAGTTAGTGTGTTAGTTTACTTTTATGTTTATACTCACTGCTTAGAAGTCTATTGAATTTCTGTTTAGAAGTCTATTGAATCTCTACATGTTGAATTGAAATGGAAATATTAGAAAATTGATCAAAAATTAGTTTTACTCTTGTTTTTAGTTTTACACTTGTATTATTAGGGTTTAAAAATTCCTGTTAGTATGTTATTTTAAATTTTCATTCCTGTTTATATATATCTGATGCTAAACTGTTTAATCTGTTAAAAATTTAAGTTAGGGGGGATGAAAAATATTTTCAAAACTGGAATTTTATTTGTTCTCAAATGTGCTACAAGTGAATTTGATTTGAAAAGAAAAAAATTGATTATGTATATGAAGTTATATTAGGGAAGTAAAATTTAATTTTAGAAATGAGTAAGAAAATTTGGTTAAATTTTTTTATAATGAGGAAAAACTTTAAGTTAAAAAGTTTTAGATGAGAAAATGATTAATATAAGTAACTAACATTAGTAAGAAAAATTGTATATTTAAAAATTTTAGATAATTTAAACTTTTATTTTTAATACTTAAATTTCATTTTTTAAAATAATTTTCAAAATTATTATTATATTTATAAGTAAAAGACTTATATCAAAACTTTGCTTTAGGAAAGGAGAAGTGAAATTCAAGATCATTAAAGACCTATCTAAATATAGTAATCCTTGCCTAGAAAGAAAAAGAAAAAAAATGAAAAAAAAGAAAAAGAATAGAAAAAGTAGAAGAAAAGAAAAAAAAGGAAAAAGAAAAAGAGAAAAAAAATTAGGAAGGAGAAGCTTGAGGATTAGTGTCTAATCAAAAATTGGTTCTACATTTGATCTTTTCAAAGTATAAGACTTGAGAAACTCTTAAGCTTATAGATATAATATAGTAAGTAAAATTATTCTTAAAAAAAATTTTTAAGTAGGGATAATAACATAACTAAATTCTAAAATTTTAAAAATCTACAATGCATTTTTGAATTAGATAAAAACTCATATTTTCACCTTTCTTAACTTTAAGAATTTCTAAACTTTAAGTTTGTCTCATTTACTGAATATTTTTTCTAAATTAGACTTCTATATTTCTAAATCAAAATTTTAGTAACTCTTATAAAAACTCATATACATATCATACATATTTAGTTTTTAAAGATTGAAGTGTCACTTGAAGACAAGTAACATTTTAAGTTTGGGAGATTTTGATACACCTAAAATATATAGTATTTTTAGACACATTTTTATACCTATTTTTGAGATATTGCACTTTAATGAAAGGTATTTTTGTGTTTTTCTTACAGATTCAGGTAAAAAGGGTGAAAATGCTTAAATGAGTGAAAAAGAATCAAATTTGGAGCAAAAAAATGAAAAATGTGCAAAAGAGTTTTAGCGCCTAAGGGTCAGATCCGGCGCTTAAGCACCAATTAAACAGAGAAGGTCGCGCCTAAGCACCAGAGGCCCCGCGCTTAAGTGCCAGTGCCAATTATTAGACGAGTAAATTCGGTTTCTGCAAATTTTGAAGAGATTTTTTAGGCACCCATTGGCTTAATAGGTGGTTATAACCACCATAGACAAAAATTATCAAGAAAGGATGCATCCCTTGGGGAAATACATCGAATCTAGACATAATTTGAAGAGAAACCAAGGCACCTTTTGGAAAATTATAAAAGAAAGAAGATTGGGACTTTGAAAGAGGTCCTGAAAGTATTGGAAAGTTTTGAAAGTTCTCATTTAGGGAGTTAGTTCGGAGAGATTTTCAAGCACCACTTTTACTTTTATTTTATCATTTTTGTTATTTTATATTGTGTGATTGTAAAGAGAAGAGAATGAAAGGAACTTCAAGAG
Organism: Phalaenopsis equestris; assembly: GCF_001263595.1. Lineage (NCBI taxonomy): Eukaryota > Viridiplantae > Streptophyta > Magnoliopsida > Asparagales > Orchidaceae > Phalaenopsis > Phalaenopsis equestris. The sequence goes on along the minus strand of NW_018230553.1, from coordinate 139,098 downwards.
TTTGGTGGAGGACTTGAGAGAAGTTTTTATCTTTCTGCTTTGAGACTGCTTTTGGTTTTAATTGAGACTTGTTGTTGGCTTGACAACGATTTCTTCTTTTAAATTAAAGTGTGGTTTTGTATAAGAAGTTGTGATGATTTAAATTCATGCACTTCATTTACTTCTTGATTTGGCCAATCCATATGTTAAATTTTGTTGTGAGAACATGTAAGAACCGGGCTGGTATTGTCTCAGTCAGCAATTGGAAAGAATCACATGAGGTTGTATGAATGACAATGTGGTTCATATGATTGAGTGCAAATAAATAGGAAAATATTCATTCAAGTGTGTAGAGTTAGAGGACTTTAAAGTGATAGGTTAAAGCCCCCAACTTGGTTTATTGTTTTAATTTCTGATACGAGAATGTTAGCCTCCAGGTGGAGGTAATCGAGGAAACTCTAGCATGAGAGCTAGTATCTTCTCTGTCTAGCCGGTCTTCAAATCTATTCAAATTTAAATGAGCAAATGTTCTTTATAGCATCTCTAGTAAGGGTAAAGAATATTATTGCTCCTATTTGACACAACACAATTTGCATACTTTCAAAACATAATTCTTATACTTATTACTGATTCATAACAAGAAGAAAGATATTTTCATATTTAGTATTTTTCTTCTACAAAACTCTAGTTATCTTTTTAAATTGTTATTGTTCTATCAAAAAATTGAAAATACCAAAAATATTTAAATTTTCATTACTAAAAAAATCATATTTAGTTTAGATAATTATCTTTTTATTAAAAAAAATAAGTTTGTTGTTCAATAGTGCATATTGCGTATTCTCCGTGTGGGTTTGATATTCAGGTCTTAATTAAAAAATTCAATATTACTTGATAACGATATGTATACTTACGTAGTATCCCAATATATATAAATTAAAAGTTAAATTCTTATTTTTCTTGAGGATTAAGTTTTTGGTTTTGTTGCAAACTAAGGAAATATAAGTGAAATATAATCTGAATTATTGTTATATTGTGCATATTAGCAGTATCCAGGGATTAATACCTAAATTTCAATTCTTGTATCGAGATCAGTAGATGGACCCCTAGCCCCACTAGCCCTAGTTTAGGGTTTAGCTAAGACTAGTGCATAGAGGACCCAAATGGGGATTTCATTGGTCCATAGCTCATATATGGTGGTTGGCACCCCAATTCCACCAAAATATCCAACTTGGCCTTTTGCCCCCAAATCTACCCAAACTACTTAAATGCTCTTGAAACCCTAAATTTAACCAAAATTCCTACATTCATCCAAAATACTCCAAATTCTTCAAAAATAATTTTAAACCATTTCAAAATACCCAAACTCCCCAAATCCACCCAAAAATTCCAAAATTACCAAAATACCCTCAAATTTGCCTAAAATTCAAAAATACCCTTGGCACCCTAAAGTTTCCCAAAAGATCCAAAATCACTTCAAATGTCTCTAAAATCAATTTAGACCCTTCAATTGAACATAATTTGACCATTTCAAATTGGTCAAATTATGTTCAATTGAAGGTCTAAATTAATTTTGGAGACATTTGAAGTGATTTTAGAATGGTCAAATTTAGGGTTTCAACCTACTTAAATTAAATTAGACATTTGAAGTGATTTTGGAATGGTAATTACCTTTAAAGGCCCAATTTACTCAAATTCACTTCAAATGTCCATCAATTTGGCCCCAATTTCCATAAATTTTAATCCTAAACTCAAAATAAATTTTCAAATGATCAATAAAAACCAAATCCAATCTTAATTTACCCATTCTTTGAGCTCAATTTTGATCCAAATCAAAACCCCCAATTTTGGCCCTATCACCTAACCTCACCTAATTGAACCCCATGGCCTGCTCAACTTGCCCCAATTGGAATTCTAAACTCTTCATAATAATCCTACACATTAAATTAGACATTCAATTGGCCTTTTTCAAGCCTAAATTTTACTCAATTTCAACCTACATTCAAAATACTCAATTTCAACCTTAAATTTTACTCAATTTCAACCTACATTCAAAATCCCCAAATTGGCTATGTCTCCAAATCCCTCCAAATTGAAAGCCTTAATCCCAAAATTTCCACTCCATTCCTTCATGAAAAATCTTCATAACATTTTCCTTGGTAATTTGGACCATTCCATTGAGCAAATTCTAAGCCTAGCCCAACCTATACCCAAGTCTAGTCCAACATGCCCAAATTGACCAAAATCCCAAAATCCTTCAAATTGAGCTTCCAATTGAACTCAAAATTATTTCAATCCTTCATAAAGAACCTTCATGACAATCATTTACATAATTTTGATCAATCAATTGAGCTTAATGTCATGGCTAGCCTAACCCAAACCCAACTTCTAGCCATTTTGACCCAAATTGAACCCATGCACCAAAATTGACTTAGCCATGCCTAAGCCACAAAATTAATGATACCATAGTCATCAAATACACCCTATGGACCAGGCTAAACACACCTAAACCAGCCAAGATGATCTATAGACCAATGGTCCCTTGATTTAAGGGATTTCACCCCATATTTGGCCTAAACTCAAATATCTTGGCCATCATCACTTACCCTTAGGAGTTAACCATCATTAAGCACCCTCTAGCCTCCCTGAGACAAGAAGTGACCATACCCTTGCCAGCCACCTCCTTACCCACAGGAAACAACCAGCCCAAGGAGCCACAAGTCTCTAAAACCCAAAATTAAACCTCCCTGACTTAGCTCACTCCCATTGGCCATTAAAGCCTTTCTTCCCTCCACCTCAAAAAGCTTTCGCACCCAATTCCCAGCCCTGAGCTCCACCAGACGGCCATGTCTATAAATGGAGCTCTCCTCAACCAGGGAATTGAGTGCTTGGAACCTTAAGGAAACTCTACCAAAATCTCACTAGAGCTTCTCCAAACTACCCCAAGTGCAATCCCCTTGCTCTCAGCCACTGACAGCCGCCCCTTACAATTGATAGCCACCCCACAGAGCCAATTTCTTCACTTAAATTTGCCCTAAAATCAGGACAAATCTCTCCACTCCACCACAGTCTGTGTTTCCGCCAATAGCAGACATAACTTGACTAAAAAAGCTTGTAGCAGTAGCAGAGAGACCACCAACGTAAACACGACGAGCATGCCGATTAGCCTGTTGTGTCATAGCTTGCACAGTCATCAATGGAATAGTTGGGAACTGAACCTGTCCAACTCCCAAAGGAAACATATTGGGGAGCATTCCAGGAACAGCACCAAATTTCAATTAATTGTGCACACACCATCCCCACATTGAAAGAGGATGATTCCCCACAAAAGCCCCCTCTGAAATAGCCTCTAGCATAGTTCTAAACCAACGCTTGAAATCCACCTTGATTGAAATCATACTTAGACAATTTATTAGAGCTTGATACTTCATCTGAAGGTTCGTTGGATCCAATCCAAGCTACTAAAACCATCTGATTGAGGCCTCCGCTCTCAAACAAAGGTATTGAACCTCAACCCTAATCTGAGCTTATTTTGATTCTTGATTTGTAATGGCTTAATTTCATACTTGATTAACCATATAGATGTGTTTGTCTTGAGTAGATGAAGTTTAGAAACAAACCTCATGTGATTTGGTTGAGTTTAGGAGAAGATCTTAAGGTTTTAGTGTGAACGGCTTACAGGTTAAATCACTTGGGGATGATGAACGGAGGTTGTCTGATCGCACGTTTATCCATTGGATGGTCCTAATGAAGTCCAACGAGGATAGGGTATGTGAACCGCGGGCTGATGAGGTCGCTATGTGGTTGGTGGCATCAAATGGCGGAGCGCTGCATGGAGACTTCGGAGAGGATGAGGATGAGTGGCGTCGCATGGATAAGTAGATAAATAGGGGGATTTTAGATTTATTTTAATACCTAATTTTTGAAAATTCATAACTTTGCATACAAAAATCTTAAAAATAAAAAAATACTCACTTGCTCAGTGAACAGAGGAGAATAATGTGGATTAAAAATAAAATTTATTTTCTTATTCCCTGATTTTTAATGAATTAAATACCCTCTGTGGTATTTCAATTCTTCATGATTAAACATTGCTCAAAATAGCTTGAAATTTAGAGGGTTTGTTCCTCATGACAAAGGTTGTCTTTTCTGATTTTTCCAAAGTCAAAGGATATCTCTGTGCTTCTAAACTTAATTTTAAATCTAAGATGGCTATTTTATTATATAAATCAAAAAATTATATAAATCAAAATATCATTTGTAAAATTATGGGAATAATTTTAGTAGATTTGCTGTGGTCAGAGAAGTCTAGAAAAAATATCATGATGCGTTGAATTATCCTATAAATTCCTATATTTAATTAAATGTAAATATCTTATGTGAAATTTGGTAAATTATGTACTTATCAAAAATTGGCAAAATCAATTTCATATTGTTCATAAAAATCATGTTTACTCACTGTAAAAATTTAAAAATTATTTGATTAAGTTCATATATTAAAGTTGATTTTTCTAAGGAACCTTATATTTTTGTACAAAAATAATTATATTAAATTAAATATGCTTGAGAAAATTATGAAAAGTGGTTTTTTGAGTTCCTTGTGATCAAAGGCACTTAAGAAAAATTCAAGCCTTATTTTGAATTTTAAAATTATTAAAAATCCCAAAAATATCAAAACATTTCAAAATATGCATAATTATACTCTGATTACTTGGGACTCATTAAAATATTTCCTATTTTTTCTAAGTTAAAAATAAGTTTTAAAAGACTTAAAAGTGGATTTACTTCATTCTCCCATTAAAATAATTATAATAATTTAATTCAAAAAATCATGAAATTTTGTCTAAGTATTTCTCTGATCTAAGGAAACCTCTAATAATTTTCTCATAAATAAAAACTTTATTTTAAAAAGTCAAATAAATCAATTTCTAAAGAGTCCTGTTTTTTAAGCTCAAATAAATAATTAAATTTTGAAAGGTCCACATATTCTCCTCTAGATATTTTAATTACCTCATGGATATGACACTTTAAACCCTCAAAATTATTTGAGTTGTGCTTAGTGAGTTATGAGGTGAAGTGCCCCTAGGGTGAAATAGTCATTTTAGACTTTGGTGCCTTAATCAAAATTTAGGATTAACCAAGGAGAAAATGGGTAATTTTGATCTTAATAAATATGCTTGAATGATTGAAATACAATGAGATTAAAAAGGTAGAAACCCACTCACCACCCTTGCACAACATCAACAAAATCATAATCCACCTAATCTTCATGGATTGGAAGTCAATTAAGATCAAATGATTCTTAAGTGATGGGCTTAAATCAGAAGGATGATAATGTACTTTTATTAAGCCCAAAGTTGAGGATGATGTGATCATTCAATAAGGATACACATCATTTGAATCAAAATTTTGATAATCAACATTTCACTTATCATGATTGTTAAGGGCTTAGTAGTGACCTAGGCTCGACGACTAAACTCAATTGATTGGATTTAGAAGATAACATGATCAGTGATTCATATCTTTAAACACTACGAACCTGACTTTAATTACAGGTACCACAATCTTAAATGACCTAAACTTTCCTTTGGGGCACTCACTCATATAACTCTTAAATGGAACATCAATTGATTGATCGAGTACCCTATCCTGGGGATAATTAAATTATCAGGTCTCATTGAGCAACGGGGTAGTCATAATTCAACCTCGGATGATTAATGGAACCATATAATAAGTCAAAAAATAAACTCAAAATATTTCAAGAGATCTTCAAAATGCCCAAGGGTAATGCCTCGAGCATTTTGAAATCTATTGGACATTTTGAAGGGCAAATCGGACTTGCCATATTTTTGTTCTAAAATCATCCACTAGGATCTTCCGAGATTCAATAAAATCATAACTTGGGGTTTGGTAGCTAAAAATTCATCTACTCCTGCAATTTAAATTCCTTGCAAAATTATATACATGTCTTGCCAAAACTGACCTTTCAGGTGGTGGAATGAGAAGAATCGGCAATTACGCTTTTAAATTAATGAATTTACCTTTTTTGTACTTCTTGTCTTGAGCTTGCATGTTAAACAATAATGTTACCCTGCATGAAAACCAAAACTGTTACGATAGCCATGAAACAAAAACCCAAAACTAAAATTAACCAAGATAAAATTCACCACCATAACATTCAAAATATAAGACAACTCAAAATTTAATCACAAACATCACAAAACAACAATTACAACTAAATTAAGATGTCTCTATTGGATGATCGGGAATCTCTCGGAGGAGGTAACCTACGGTTGCTAACGAGACTTCTCAGAATTTAAATGAAAGTATGGTACTCATCAAGTTGAGTTTAGTAGATTCATTTAGACTAAGTGAATCCGATAGAAAATAGTAGTACCGGAACGAGGGAACCGTGGGATCCTAACCGGTGTCGCTCTAATCAACTTTAATATGCCCCATAACATTTAAAGAACCATAATCATAAGGACATCTAATTTGAAATTGTAACCTGACATATTAGAAAACTTAAACTCATCACGACGAGGAGCTTGGAGCTAGCATTGTAGCACGGCCATCTCCAACAGCAAGAGGATCTACAAGAGCATATCTTTCCTTAGAATTAAACAACAAGCCATGAGATTTTGAGGTTTTCTGCCTAGTGCAACATAAATTCTCAACTCATCTTTAGGCTTTTGTATAGCTCTGTTGTACAATATAAGCCTTAACTCATCTTAGGATTCTGAGGTTGTCATTCGTTTCAACCTAAATCCTGATATTTTCCAAGCTATTTGTGTGATCGTTTCACACAAATGTAAGTCCTAACTAATTAAATTTGCATGATGAAACATTTAAATATTTCTCTCTAAAACTGAAACCAAATATTAGGATAGCTTGGGAAGTTACCGAGGTTCTCCTCAGGATCCGTGACATCCCCTAGTTCTTCCTCCTTTGGACTCTACGATAAATGTTCTAAATTTGAGTCATTCCCCTTTCACACCTCTTTATTCAATTTCGTTGAGAAGTCTTATCCTTTTGACCTCTTTGAAGATAACATTTCCTGATTTTTATCGAGAATTTTCTTAGGTGACTTCAGTTATCTAAGATGTAATTAATTATAGGGGCTTGCCCTTATAGGAAACTTAATATAAACCCTATTTAATTCTTCATATTTAATAGGGGAACTTTTCAACTCTACGATAAATGTTCTAAATTTGAGTCATTCCCCTTTCACACCTCTTTATTCAATTTCGTTGAGACAAACATTTAGAGAAAATAAATATTTACTAAAACTATGTCATGCTAATAAAGATAATTATGTTTAATAAAAAAATGTATAGCTAAAAGATCCCGAATAAAGACCCGTGACTTGTATGTTAGAGAAAATTATTAGTAAGACTAAAATTCAATTTTCAGTCATAAAATTTAGGAAATTTAACCGTAACTTAACTATGTAAATGACATTACTGCAGAAATATGTATTGCAACTATACCAAACGAAGCATATTTAATGGATCACAGTTATATATATATATATATATATATATATTAAAATTCTTTTTTGAAGCAAGCAATGATTCTGACAGCCGACAGCTTCTAACGGGCAACTCCACATTACACACACCACACAACCACAACCCAAAATAGTGCCGACAGTCATCCAAAGCTATTTTCAGGGTCAATATCTACCCAAATATTTATGTGCTAGCACCATTGTTCTGGTGCCCATATCCTCAGCTAAAGACCAGTGGCAAAATTTCAGGACTATCAGCCTGACTAATGTAGTCTCCAAAATCATCAGCAAGATACTGGTGGGGAGACTTCAGCCCATCTGCAACACCTGATCAGTCGAAAGCAAGCTACCTTTGTGAAGGGTAGATACACTTAAGACAATGTACTCCTAACCCAGGAATTATTAAATGATTTAGATAGACCTTGTAGGCGTAGAAACCTGATCTATAAATTAGATTTAAAAAAGGCACATGACCTGATAAACTGGGAGTTAGTATTGGCTTCCTTGGAGGTCAGGAAGTTCTCAAATGCCTCCTGCCTCATCATTAAAATATGTTTGTTGGGTAATGTTCATTTTGTATTTGTCAATGGCCAAGCTCATGGGTTTTTCACTGCCTCCAGGGGTCTCAAATAAGGAGATCCTTTATCCCCTACCATCTTTATCCTGGCTTTGGACTATTTATCCAGATTGTTGGATAGATGATCACCAAGGAAGCACTATGTCAAATATCATCATAAGTCCAATTTGGACATAAGCCATCTAATCTATGCTGATGATATCATTATCTTCACTAGAGCCAGTAAAGCTACTACCAGCCTCTTACACAACTGCCTGCAAGAATTCCAAGTTGTTTCTGAGTTGATATTCAGCAAAGAGAAATGTCAGATTCTCTTCAGTAAAAGGATAGCTCTTTCTACTAAATAATGGAAACTCAACCTCTCTGGTTTCTCCACCATGTCTATTATTTTTAAATATCTAGGGGTTCCGCTTCTTAAATGGATAACAAAACTCCTCATTTTGATGAGGTAGTCAGTAAAAATAATTCCACATTACAAGGCTAGACTAACTCTTTTCTTTCTAATGGTGGCAGGACCACTTTACTGAGAAGCATCCTAACCACCTCCCTTATTATATATTACAATTTTTTGTGATGAAGAAGAGCACTCAATTGTTACTGGAGAGAACCTTCAATAGATTTTTATGAGAAATTCAGAGGAGACAACTACATTGGGAAAGCTGGCAAAAACTAGCCAAACCAAAGACTGCAGAGGGACTGGGATTTAGAGGGCTCCAATAGCTACAACACTTAAGCCTATGTAAATTGTGGTTGAAGTTTAGACAGCAAAATACTTTATGGTTCAAGTTTATGTGGGCAAAATACTGTAAACACTCTCATCCTAATCAGGTAACTAGAAGGATTGGTCAATCCTAAATTTGGGTCAATCTGCTGAAAGTTAGAAATATGGCAGAAAACATGTTTCTTTGGGACCTTGGGAAAGGGAAACTTAATTCATGGATGGATATATGGTGTCCAGACAACTTCATTAAACCTCTATCAGGGGAGTGTGACACTGAATTGTTGGTGGAGGATTGTTGGGAGGGAAACACATGGTCTGCTGACTCCTTACTTTCTTTTCTGGACCAACCTTCAGCCAAGATGATCTCCAAACTGCCATTTGACAGAACTTAGGAAGACAAGCGGGTGATTGCAGTCAAATCTAATCAAAGCATCACCAAAACTATATATTCAAACTTTACAATTGGGAGAATGTGCCTTGGGGGGAATGTCTCTAGAATAAGTATCTCACACCATTTATGTCTTTCTTTTGCTGGAGAATTTTTCATAAATTGCTCCCAACTGATGATATAATGAAGCTTAAGGGCTTGAAAGGGCCATCCATCTATCAATTGTGTAAGGAAGAGGAGAATCTATAAGTCATATTTTCTTTGGCTGCAAATTCTCCTAAGAAGTATAGAATTTTCTTATACATCATCTGAAGGTAAATACAATGAATCTGGAGTGGCTAAATATTCTTGAATGTTGGAGTGGCAGGATGAGTATTAAATTACGCCCAATCCCCTTCATTATCGCTTGGCTTCTTTGGGCTGCCAGAAATCAAATAAATTTAGATGAGATACCTGCTACTTCAGGCAAGGTGGCTGCCAATTGCTTAGCTTTTATTAGTAAGCTTATCCATTTAAAGAAGTTCCCTAACATCCTAAGAACTACTAAAACTGCTGGACAAAGGACTTTTTCTGTGATTAAAGACACAAGGCTTTTAGAGATAGGTACAAGGAGCCCACTCACAAGGTATACAACTCACTCAAGAAATTATTTAAGAAATTACAAGTATACCACAAAAAATAAAAACCCAAGTAATTATTATTCCTAAAAAAGAAGCAACGGTTGGCAATAACACCAAAAACTACATTCACAATAACGCCCTAAAACTACCAAAATAATCCCCTAATAACCCCAAGAATACGACCAGAAAAACAAAGGCAGAGACAAAATATTAATGGATATTCTTCCTCAATTCAATATAGATTCTTTTTTCTACCTTAATATTTTTCTCTACTTCAAATCTATCTGAACCCCCCACCGACCCCCCCCCCCCCTTTTTTTTAATTTTCTTTTCCTTTGACAGTTATTTTTATCTCCTCTTTTTTTTTAACTTACTAGAAACCATCCTAAGATGAAGGGCATCTAAGTTAACCGCGAGCAAGAGAAAAGCGAGAGGAGGAGGAGAAGAAGAATTAACAATGACAGTTTCAAGTTGCTTACCCATTCTAGCTAACCAATCAGCAAGCTTGTTTCCTTCTCTTTGAAGAAAAGTAAACTCTAACTGGATTTGTGAAACAATAGTTTTGATGTTGCTAATTGAGTGTATAAGAAACCAAGAAGTGTCTTCCTTATCTTCCAGGATCTGTGAGAGGAGGAGAAGAATTAACAATGACAGTTTCAAGTTGCTTACCCATTCTAGCTAACCAATTAGCAAGCTTGTTTCCTTCTCTTTGAATAAAAGTAAACTCTACCTGGATTTGTGAAACAATAGTTTTGATGTTTCTAATTGAGTATATAAGAAACAAAGAAGTGTCTTTCCTATCTTCCAGGATCTGTAAAAGTACCATAGAGTCTATTTTAATCTATAGATATTTCTAAAGTGTACATGTATTTATGTATGTATGTATATATGTATATATATATATATATGTATGTAT
>NW_018230553.1:104998-128355 GCF_001263595.1 Phalaenopsis equestris | reverse complement strand
TATATATATATACATACATACATACATACATACATGTACACTTTAGAAATATCTATATATATATATGTAAATACAAGCATATGGTTAAAGATTACTGGAATGGTAATCAGTGAAATTATACCCTTCTCTCTAATATTCTCAACAGTAAGCAGCTGCACTTGGTCCAGCAAACACCTATTTATTTTGATCAAAGAGACAAGATTGTTATTAAAAAAGCCAACTCTCAAAAAGTCACTTCCTTTATCTACCAAACCCTCTTTCATTGGCCTTCTGTTCACTAGGGCACTGAAATTTGGGGGAAACACCTTACCACTTCTATGTCCTTCTTCAGCTGGAGATTATGGCTTTCTATGCTCCCAATAGATGATATCTTGAAAATGAAAGGACTAAGGGGACCATCTGTCTGTCTTTTGTGCCTTGTGGAGGAGGAGACCTTGGATCACCTCTTCTTTAATTATAACTTCTCTCAAAAAGTTTGGACTGATTTATTGCTCAAGTTCAAAATTGATACACTGAATCTCAGCTGGATCAACTTCTTTAACTGCTGGGAAGAGTGGAAACAGATCAATTTACAGGTTATTCCTTGTATAGTGGCTTGGTTTGTATGGATGTGCAGAAATAGTGTTAAATATGAAGGCTCTACCCCTCTTGCTAAAGCTGTGGCTACACATTGCACATCTTACCTACAGAAAATCATCAAATATCAAAGGTTCCCTAATATCTTCAGGAATTGGGTTCCTCAAGCTGATAATCAGTATAATTTTAGTTTCTCTTTGATTGAAAGGGCTCCTCCTCCTAATGGCTGGTTGAATAATTTCAGTTTCTCTTTGATTGAATGGGCTCCTCCTCCTGATGGTTGGTTAAAAGCTAACACTGATGGAAGTTTTCTAAAAGGATCTGCTGGTTGTGGTGGGGTTTTCAGAAACTCCCTTGGTCACCATGTTCTCCATTTCTCCTCACCAACTTGGGCTTTAGATGCTGCAGAAACTGAAATGATAGCTATTTACTGGGCTCTTAAAATTGTTGTCCAATGTAATATTGGACCTTTAATCATTGAAACTGACTCCAATGTTTGCACTAAATTTTTGCAGCACGAGGAAGACCCCCCCTTGGCACATTGGAAGATGGATAAGAAAAATTCCTAGGAAATTTGGCAGCTACCCTGTTAAATTTCAGTGTATTAACAGGAAAGGCAATGGACCTGCTCACCTTTTGCCTACTGCTGGTAGATGTTCTGAACAAATTATTGTGGCAAATTCTCCTTCCCCAGATTTAGCTTATCTACTGCATGGAGATAATTTATGCATACCTCAAGTTCACACATTCTGAAGAGGATTTTTTTTTTTTTTGGTGGTCACACTTTATAGTTGATTCTGATCTTGGTGGCTGTTTTGTTTTGTTTGCACCTTGCCGCTTCCCTTTTCTAGATGGTTTTGTGATATTTATTATAATAAGATGTTGTAATATCAATATGTTTTTTATTCACTTATGTGAAATTGAATGTGATTGTTTGATAATATATATATATATATATATATATATTATATCAAACAATCACATTCAATTTCACATAAGTGAATAAAAAACATATTGATATTACAACATCTTATTATAATAAATATCACAAAACCATCTAGAAGAAAATTAATAAACTGATTTATTTTTAGAGCTAAGATGTGTTTTCATCCATCTACTAATGCATAATAGACTGTGTAAGTATCTCTCTATAGTTATTTGTTGTTTTAACTTCCAAATTTGGAGTTAAATTTAATCTAAGGAGGATTTTAAGTTACTTTTTGATATTTTAAAATTTTATTTTAGTTTTAGAATTTGTTATTTCATTTTTTTTTAAGTATTTTAAAAATTATCATAAATGCACAACATTCACTGAGAGGAAAACCTTATCATTCATTATATCTTAAACATTGTGAACTTCATAATATCTTAAACATATATATATATATATCATGAATTTTAATTTATATGATTTTACTTGATATTTTTTTTTTATTTTTTTTTTTTGTGAAAAGCTGTGTTTTAAATTTTTTTTGTTATTGAAGGCAAAATTATGCTAATTTATTTTCCAATCAAATGATATCCAATTTTTATGAAGTTATATCTTAATGTTAAAAATGCATCTTGAATATCTCATCAAAAAAGAAAACATTTGATCTTCATTTAAATCTTATGCTATTTTTATAGTTATTTATTAGAGAGAATTCACCATGTCCAAATTAATCTTTAAATTTATGAAAAAAAATGCCAAAAAAAGAAAAAGATTGGAATCTTCCATAATTTAATTGAAACTAATTTAATTAATTTATCTTAAAAATATTATTTAATGGCGTTAATTTTATTTCCGTTCCAAACTAGCTCCATTTTCAAAAAAAAGATTAAAAGCCATCCAAAGAAGAATATTTTTTATGACCTATTTCTCATATTGAGAATGATGTCTGGAAGAGTTACGTATATTATACCACCCAATTCTTGCATATTTTTATAAAGAGCCTGAACTCTTATATTTGATCTATATAATATACAAAATTATAATATCAAATCAAAAATAATATTAATATTAGATTTTTTTAAATAAAATGTACATTTTCATGTGTTTGTTAGATACAATTATAATACTAAAATGTTAAATAAATATCGAATGTTCCATATAAATGTACAACCATTTAAGAATTGTTTGGCGTGTATGTAAATAGCCAATGACGTTTCCCGTAGATCATTGCAAGATTCAATAAACCCTTTTGCACCGTTAGTAGAATAGAGCAATAAATGATTAGCTATATAATCCTTAATCAAAGATGATATTTCACTTCATTCATTACATTTTGAAATAACTAGTTTTTCTCAAAGATTTTCATTATTGGAATATATTTACATTTATTATACTTCAACTTAACAATCCTTCACTCCTGCACATTACAACCAAATCACGTAGGCGTTCACATGCACATTACCCAATTCTCGTGTCTTTACACATCTAACAACAAGCCTTTGTAATTCATATATGTTAACCAAATCTTTGATAGCACATCAAAAATACCATCATTTTAACCATTAGAAGGTGAAATTAACATTTTCAAAATGATATGTATATAAAAATTGAAATATAGATATAGATTTTTTTTTTAACTTACGTCCCAGACGGCTACAAAGCAGCTCTGTTCTAGTCTCACAGATTTTATGTAGCATCAACACAAGACCAAATAATTATTGTTATGCAAAATGCCAAGAGGCATTGTGGCCGAAACCTTGAAACTTAACAGGTATCAATTTTTTTCACGTTTATTTTTTATTTCCTCTCACTCGACCTCTCCCTATCCCTCTCCCTCTCCCTCTCTCAATTGCACTCTTAAGTCCCAAGTTGTATGCTCTACTTTTCACAACTCATGAGAACAATCCCCACACGCTTGATAGCCAAGCCCACCTATTTCCACTATCCAACCAAAATATTCCTCACATATTACAAGCCTTTAGGCCACCATACTCTTGATCAAAGTCCAACAGCGCCCCAGCCCCATAGCAAGCAAAAAGTAAGTCGTTGATATCTCAAGTTCTTCCCACTACCATCCATTAACCAATGTTATGAACTTGCGTGTAAGAGCAAGGCAAGACAGAACAACAGAAGAGCGAGATGCCATCAACGAAAGGTATTATTTAGCAGGAGTGTAACAATATTGAATCGCAAGTAAAAATTAACTCTTACAAGATTTCCTCGTAGAAAAATATTTCCTGGGGCCAAGGCAATGAACAATAGCCTACCACTGCCTCTTCCCCTTTCGCTTCTTCTTGCTGCTGCTCTTAGAACCGCTGCGGCTACTGGAAGGACCCTCTTTGTGGATGGAGTCGGGTTCAAATCTTCCTGAATTCATGGCATTCTGCAACCATTCGTACAAGTCTTCCTCGGTCATGCTGTCACCCATGTTGGGAGATGGCATGCTTCCGCTGTCTCTATGAGATGAGCCGGACGCTTTGGAATTGACATTGTTTTTTGAAGATAAGCTGATGTTCACCTGGAAGCTAGGCTTGTGCGTGTTTGCAGGAACTCTTATTCTCTGGTGCAGAAAAAAGCATCAAAATCAGAAAAATGCTTGGATTACCAAAAAAAAGCTTATGAAATGATTAGGTAACTGTCACTTAAGACTCCCAATGGCACACTTGGCACAAAGTGATCATAGAAACCGGAATGTTCAAAGGTAAGAGGGCTTTGTATGCACATGAAAGGGCTTCAAAGCCTTGGAATTTATTCATGGCTCAGATTTTGGTTGCACCATGTGTTAGTCTTACATTACAAACCATTTCATAATTCTTCCCATCTATTCATACAATTTGAAAAATATGTAAGATATATATTCAAGCGAGTATTAGCTAAGTTATTTTCCCATACATTCTCATTATAATATTGATTATCGTAGCTTAAAATGGGAATATCGCTTCATATTTCTAGCAGACCAATGCCAACTAAAAGCATGGCCACCAAGTCTAGTTCAAATTCAGCGACGACCAAAAACATATTCTTCAACATTCGTGGCACAACCGTTCACACGAGAAAAGAAGCCATAGCTATCTCAGTCGGGCAATGAGTTCAATGATTGGATTTCACGATAGAAGTCTCATTTTCTCTTCGTGATGAACGAAAGTAATTGCATTTAGCCTGAAAGCTGAGCCAATAATAAAAGATAAAACAAAAATTTAAAAACCAAGGATTAAAAAGAAAAAGCTATAACAAAACCTTGATTACAAACCTTCCAATATGTACAAATTCATTAAAAAACAATGCTATTTTATGACTACAAACCAAGCGAGGAAATCAGGAGAACAACTTGAGCTTCTAAGCTTCAAATTTAGCAAATTCAGTTTAAGAAGTAATATAATTTAAATAATGAAATGTCATGGTGATTAAGCCTGGGTAAATTCATGGTTCTCACCGTTTAACATTATTTAATTTATAGCGCATGCAAATACAATAAATATCTACATTTTGTTTTGTTATTCAAATAAATATTTATGCATAATATGGCTGTTATGATATTTGGGGGGATATTTATATGATAAACCTAAAAAAATAGATCTCATTGGCTAAAATATTATGAGATAATTCTTATAAAAGAGCAAGATAAACCCATAAATATGACTAATTAGTACCCTAGGAGCTAGTCCTTCAGATGAACAAAGTGAGATATGGGAAAATGATCAATTGTAAATTTATTTAACTATGAACAATAATTTTTGAAAATATAAAATGGCAATCACATTAAATCACACAAGGCAAGATATAGAATTTTCAACTTTAATTATATTCCCTACTTAGAAATTCAATCCTCAATGCATGGATGGATCCCCACTCAAGCAAATTTATATACCTTTTCTCTTCCTATCCTAACAAGTTCTTAGAAAAAAGTAAAAAAAAAAGATTTGCTAAATGATATTTTTAATAAGATTAATGTCATCAAGAAATTTATATGATCAAACGCAAATCACAATACATTTTAGACAAGAAATCTTTCATATTCAAATTTAATATCATCCAAACTTTAATTTCAACAAACTTATAATTAAATTGAATATCTCACAATATGAACCCAATGATTTTGAAAATAATTTCAAGTCCAAATAAGCTCATATCAAAACTTGAACTGCAATCAGAATTTTTTGAGCATTAATTGAAAGGCTAGACAATCTCTAAATTTGACATGCTTATAGTCGAATCAAGCAGCTCGACGAGAATAATTAAATTAGCCCGAGAACATTTAATTTTGAGATGTTAAGACACTTAAGCACTGAAAAAAAGGTTTGTGCATAAATGAATAAACATGGACAGTTAGATAAGGAGCTTTTGGAGGTTCACCAAATTTACTAAAATACCCTTGTAAAGAAATAAAAATAGCCCCCAGTTTCCAAATGAAGGTAGAGGGGGAGAGTGAGTTGACACCTAAGGCATAAATTTTGAAAAAAATACATGTGAAAGACCATCAGTCATTAGCAGTGATTATTATAACCCAAATACGGTTATTGTAGCCAATAACCACTATTATTGTAGCCTAACTATAATTGTTTGTCAAATTATTACTACATAAGACATAATTGTGATTGTCGATTTTTGTAATCTCATATTCTCTATTTTAAATTAAGAACAGATATCTATACTTTCAATTTCCTAGTAGATTACTTTGACTGGATCAAACTCTGTAGATTTTCCCCTTTCCTCTGTTTTATCACATAAATAATCTAACTCCCTTTTACATTTCTATTTGTATGTGTGCTGAAAAATGATATTGAGCTAAGCCTTAGAATTTCTGTAAAATTGAGAATTATCTAGCACGCAATTATTTGGGGACATTTGTAGAAAATCACCCCATCTCTGCAAGCTTCACAAAAATTCTTGTGATCAACAATAGGCATAAAACTTGTAATAATAGTCTCATATTCAAACAAAAAGTTTATGCTAAGAACATTAGATTTCTACTCCTTTCGTTCCAAACAAACATAAGGCTAATGAAGAAAGACACAACAGATCAGATCTATGATCATTTCCTCCCGAACAGGTATAATCATAATAGCGAGACACATTAAATTCATCATTAAAAAAGTGTGTCCATGCCTAACTTATTATAAGGTCAAATTTTTCATTCAACAGGACAAGTTATCCACCACTTAGATATCACCAATTTTACACATCCGTCCAGGGTAACCTAGTTAGTACCATCAAATATTCATTGCAACTATAAACTTAAGAAGTCATTCACATCAACTTTTTGGACCTGAAAGGAACAAATCTTTTATTTTGTACATATTAGTTTATAATCTCATGAGAAAAGGTTGGAGATAACTCCCTGCTAAAACCTGAAAAAAATCATTCACATTAAAGTCCCAGGCACGATAATAGCAGGGCAGTCCAATTTACACCATCAGATCATTTTTAAGGAAAGAAAGACTTAATTGAAGGGCAACCGCAATTGTAAGGACAAAAGTCCTAAGCACAGTTGCAGCCAATTCTCTATCTTCTATTATCCATCGATCATCGAGTCAAGCAAATTAGAATTGAGTGACAACCTTAATGGAAGCCTCATAGAGACATCAATATAGTCAAGAAAATCCTTTCATTTAAAGTTTCATCCATATTTTCAAGCAACAATCAATATTTTTTGGTAAAACATTATATTATGTAAGTCTCAAATGATCTTCAATATTGACATAAATTCCTCAACAGGACATCTACTCTTTAGATGATGGCAATCATGACCTTGAAAAGGTAGTATCAGTCTAAACATAGACCAATATTCACCTTTTGTTTGCACATGGTTATCGCCCTTCTCAATCAAGATACAATAGATCCCAAGGAATTCGATTCAACCACTTCCGCATAGATTAACATTGTTTAGTAATACTCCGACAAACAATCTCATGAATTTCTCATGATCTCTTCTTTACAAGTTAAAATTATCGGGTAACACTCCAATAAATAACTTCAACTAGATCAACATTCTTAGTAATTTTCCTTTAACCTTCTCAAAACAGGCTAATGTTATCAAGTAACATTCTGACAAACAAGCTTGATTAGATCGAACAACCTTGATAGATTTACATTAACCACTTTAATGTTTAAGTAGCACCCTACCAAACATTTTGGATAGGTCAAACATTCTTAACTGATTTTCATCAAGCTCTTACATGCAAGGCAGCATTGACGAGCAACTCTTTAACGAAACCAATTTTACTCGTCCATCCAACACAGGCCCAGATGCTGCCTAGCCTATACTATTGGACCATTGACATCTACGCATCATCTAAATATCAGAAGGCACATGGTTCTACTATCTCCTATAAAAACTTGGACTTAGATCAGAGTTTAAAAAAACACTTGAGGGCTAAAGAACTTCAAAACTTCAATGTTCCACCTTCTGGCTATCACTGCCTACAATAATATCATCAGATGATAATTGCTAAATTGTCATTAATATCGATGCCCAACAACTTCAGACTATCACTATCTTTAAATTATCATCGAACTACAATTATCAAACCAATACCATCGTTGAATTAAACATCGTCAATCTACCACCATTTAACCATCTTTATCTAGACATCTCTGATGCTTGCTGACCATATTACCTATCATTACCACAGTCAATGCTCGCAAATATTATTACTCTTCATCATCCATAAAGTTGATGAATATCATTGATGTCTAGCTTCATCTATAAACACCATTAATGTACACCATTACTTATCAAACCAGTGCGTGCCATCGATAGACAACATTATCTCTTATAATAATCTTAGAAGGCACGCTTATGAGGAAACTTCAATGGGAAACTAATAGTTAGCAGGGTCCTCACAAGATCTCATAAGAGCAAATGATTAAAGAGTCTCGACTCATACCCCAAGAAAACACACTCATGATGAAGCATTGATGGGAAGCTAATTATAAACAAAATTCTCCTTACAAAAATTCTATGAGAGTAAGTGATTAACATTCTTCAATCAAAAATCTCATAATTTTAATGCAACAGAAGATACGGATACATCAAAAATCTCAGAAGACTAATCTCCTAGAAGGTATATAGATATAGAAAAATATCTCAAAAAGTTAATGCCTTGGAGGGTATGGGTATATTAAAATCTTCAGAGAACAAATATCATGGAAGAGTTCAAAGTCAATATGCTCCTACTAGGGGAAAATACCTTAATCAAAGTATACTTGATTTTCAATAGAGCTTAGGTATGGAATTATTTTGTGAAAGAACTCTTCCATTTCATTAACACAGGCTTATATAGAGCCTTACAACATTTACAAATAAATCCCTAGACTTCTTTTATTTACAAATATAACCCTACATGAGATACAAATCTCAACACTCCCCCTCGAGATGGGCAAAAGATATCAACTAAGCCCATCTTGTCACACAACCTGGACAAATCTATTGAGCCAAGTCCTTTGGTGAGGCAGACAGCCAGTTGCTCTCTAGTGGCTACATGCTTAGCTCCATTAGACCGTCAATTCTACTTTTCCTTAATGAAGAACCTATCAATCTCCACATGTTCGGTTCTATCATGTTGCATAGGGTTGATCGCTAACTTGTTATCGCACCACAACTTCATTTTAGTTTCTTGGTCCACCTTGAGCTCTACCAACAAGGATCTCAACCACATCATTTCAACAACTCCTAAGGTCATGGCCCTATACACTGCCTCTATTGTTGCCCTTGCTACTATTGACTATTTCTTGCTCTTCCACGAGACCAAGTTGCCCCCAACAAACATGTAATATCCATATGGGGATTTTCTGTCATCCATAAAATTTGCCCAGTCAGAGTCACAATAGCCCTCAATTCTTACATGTTCATTCTTCCTGAAGATCAACCCGTCCTTGATGCACTCTTTAGATACCTCAGAATCTGATATAATGCATCCATGTGACCCTTCCTTGGATCATGCATGTAGCAATTCATCATTCTTACTGCAAATGATATGTCTGGATGAGTGTGACTCGGATAGACGAGATGGCCTACCAACCTCTAGTCTTGCGATCAACTAGATCTCCTACCTCTGCGCTCAACTTTCCGTTCTAATCAATCAATTGGTGAAACTGCATGCTTGCATCCCAACATATCTCTCTCTTTGAGCAAGTCTAGCACAAACTTCCTCTGAAATAGAATTATCCCCTATGCTGCACGAGTCACCTAAATTCCGAGGAAGTATCTCAGTTGTCTCAGGTCCTTCAACTCAAACTTTTGCCCAAACTTGTCTTCAGCTGAGCAATCTCTCTGATCATCCCCAGTAATAATCATATCATTCACATACACAACAAGAATAGTAATGTGATCACCATGTCATCGAAAGAATCCTATGTGGTCAACATAGATTGTCGGTAACCCATGCCTAACATTGCTTCTCTTAACTTGTCAAACCAGGCTCGAGGAAACTGCTTCAAGCCATACAATGACTTCCAGAGCCTACACACATCACCCACTGCCTGGGATGTACTGAATATCTGTGGTATCTCCATATATACCTCCTTCAGTAGTTCCTCATAAAGAAAAGCATTATTCACATCTAGTTGGTGGAGTTTATCCACTGCCAGAGAAGTCAATGTCGTCACTGTGCTCATCTTTGCGACTGGTGCAAAAATTTAATCGTAGTCAATTTCATATGTTGATTGTACCCTTTTGCACTAGTCGTGCTTTGTACATCTCCACATTCCCTTCTGAAGTTTGTTTTATCATAAAGATCCACCTACATCCAACTGTCTTCTTCACTACTGGTACTGGTACAATATCCCATGTTCGATCCAATTATGGTGTTTGTACCCAAACAACGACTATATAGATGTGATTATTGAATTTTGTAATCCCATCTTCCACAATTCAAGAGAAGAGTGGACAATATATTTTCAATTCCCTAGTGTATTACTATTACTGAGCAAGGCCCATGACTTTTTCCCTTTTCCAGGGGTTTTTCATGTAAAAAATTTGAATATCTTTTGCATTTTTATATGTGCTATAGATGATTATACAGAGCTAAGACTTGGGATTTCTCTACCATTGAGAATTATTTAGTATACACACAACAACAGCAACAACAATAAGCCTTTATCCCACTAAGTGGGGTCAGCTACATGAATTCTATTTCTCGATTTAGAGCGCAAGAAAGATAAATTACTTTTGTTAGGTGCATAGTCTAGGAATAATATTCTTCATTACTATGTATTTCAACTTCTCCCGCATCTTTCTTATCTTCCATATTAATGTTTTTGTATCCCTTCAGCTCTTATTCTATTTTCTTAGACTCATCACCTTCATTTTTAGAATGACATAGAAATTTAAGTTGTTGCAGCAATATTTAATCAAATCATCCAAATTTTAGACATTGTGCATACCTCATTACTTAGCACTATAAGGTAAGCATCTTGCCTAGGAACGTTCATGCAAGAAATACAACATCACATCACCTTGGTTGATTGCTTGGGTGTATGGCTCATCATCAACAACTCCATTAAAAAGTAAAACCAATGTCATCAAATCTCACTATTAAAATGGCTTTCATGAACTCTTCCTAGAGTTTCTTAATGATCCCTTTTATAAGGGCTTCCCAACCTGTCGACGCCACCTACATGTTTGGTTCTTAAGCGTAATCAGTTAAATATTAGTATTATCAGATTCAATAATATTAACTTCAAACTATGTAGCAATATCACATATATTACTAATGTTTTAACAAATAATAAATAAAAATATTTAAAAGCATAACTAATTAAAGCACAACCTTTACATAATTACAATTATTATGAATACAAGTAGAAGTTTTTGGCAAAATAAATTTAACGAAGCCAAATTAAGTATATTTCATCAAGCTACAATATATATATCACTATTTTAAAACAAAGTTAGAAAAATAATAAATTAGAGCATATTATGATATATATATATATATATATATATTATATATATATATATCTATAGTTAATATGGATTTCATATTAATACCAAAAAAAAAACTAGTTGGTGCCTAGACATCTA
Organism: Phalaenopsis equestris; assembly: GCF_001263595.1. Lineage (NCBI taxonomy): Eukaryota > Viridiplantae > Streptophyta > Magnoliopsida > Asparagales > Orchidaceae > Phalaenopsis > Phalaenopsis equestris. Next base: position 116,824 of record NW_018230553.1, on the reverse strand, counting down.
TAATAATGAACAAAAATAGAAAAAGGAAGTAAGCGATGAATAAATTGAATGGTCATAGAATGGAAACAACAAGAGTAACTCAGAAAAATATAGCCATTTGAAATTCAAAGAGTTAAAAAGGCGGAAGCTCTATTATTGAGAACTTATTGTATAACTCAAGCAAGAAGTTCATCAGCTCATGTGCGTGAACAATGATTTTGTCCCCTTGGGTAACATGGATTCTTCTCTTGCACTTTGTTTTTAAACTGCATGCCTAACAATTATTTTAACAATGATATATGAGCTTAACCACAAACTTAGTTTTTGTGAACATTCTACAGGAATCAAAACAAATGATATCCATACCAATTATTTGTCTTAAAGTTAAAGATTATATTCTCTACACTAATTCAAAGAATTTAGCAGTCAAGTGTTTCTTTTTATGAAAAATACTATCCGGTCGGCACCTTTTATATGTATTTTAAAAGAACATGTCAGAGAAAACTAAGGCGCCCTTAGATACAACTGAGGCAAAGTCACGGTACAGATATTGGGTAGTCCATGATTTTAAAGCAGAGTCATGCTTTCATTTCATCTTTCCCACTCTCGAGGAATCCACATATATTTAATCAATATGTTATGTTCTTTATTGGAAACCAAATTAAGATTACTGTTTCTAATTTCTAGCATTTGCATAGTACACAGTAAAAATTTGATTCTTTTGTCTTTCTCCTAAACTTTCATCTAAATCATATTATTTTAGTATTTTGATAAATTAATATTCATAAAATCATCCTCTGTGCTCCACAAGACATGCCTCAATTTTTAAGTTTAAATAGCCCAAGGATAAGCCGCGTTTTCTTTTTGTGACCTTGTCTACACACCATCTGTCCCAACTACGAAGCCTAACAGTTTCTCCCAACTACAAAGACTAACAGTTTCTCCCAGGAAGTCTCACGTACGGTTCCCTGAGAAGGGAGTGGCTACCCACTGGAGCTTCGACCAAACAACGCCGGTCAATTCTGCTTGGGGCCACCCCTTACTCTACCATTATTATTGGGGTATGGGGAAGACCTGCTCGTTGACCTCTCTCTTCCTTCCTATGGACGACAAAATGGTGCTCCCTATTAGCGTATCAGACTTTCTTTGAGGCAGTCAAGGTCTGTCTTGTATATACGAGCAAATTGCCCTAGATCTTAAAGACCTGTTCTAGTTCTGGCAGGGCTCCTGTTCTATCTAAGCGGGAGCAGGTTTCGCCCTCCACCATTCAAGAAGGCGCGCAACGGGGCAACCTTGCTACATGCAAGGCGCTAGACTGAGGTTTTTTTTCATCAATCCAATTTGCCCATCACATAATTTGAAAATCAGAACCTATAAAAGAAAATTTAAGAATAACAAAAAAAACCAATGCCCAAGTGAAAGAAGCATTAACCTTGACTCAAACATTCCAACTGTTGCAATAAAAAATGCTGCTGGGCTGCTAATTTTAATTGTTGTAAGTTAAATAGAAGAAGTGCTGATATACATAAAACTTCATGGATAAATGTAATATGATATCATACAATGTTTTGAAGGGTGTAGCCATAAGATGGGGAGTAATCCCATCCTTACAATAAAAGCCCCATAAATTTTATATTTTTAATATTTCATATATATATGAATGTTTAAAAATCAACTATAATATAAAAATGATATAAATTCCAAAATCCAAAATTTCATAATCACATGATTCAGCTGCCAATAACTACAAAGATACAATCTATGACAAAGTTGGAGATGTGTGTGTTCATTGACACATCAACTTCTTTGAAGACAAAACGTATTGTCAGCAAGACATGTGCAAAAATGAGCGGCACAAGTCAGGCTTACAGCTTCAGTGAATTTAGAACTTCAGGAAAGACAAGAGACAAGTCCATGAGAGATTCTTGGCTAAGTGAGAAAGGAGAACCAAAGACAAACATGTGTCATGCAATGTACAGGTGATGAAGGTGAGTCAAGCCTTTTACTTGTACAAAAATTGGTTTGATAGAACTATAGAAATAAGAAAAGAAAAATAATATTGTTTTACATTTTTAGTTAAAAAGGTGGGTAACTCAAAAGGCGAGCTTCAAGCGATGACACGGCCTATGAGGTGACCACCATCCTTAGAAAGGCAAAAGTAATTTTGAACTTTTATTTTAAAATAATATGATAAATTGTCCTACAAAAACTTCTTCAAAAAACGCTTATTATTTTGGTGACCTTTGTTAAGGCATAATTATTTCCAGCACAAAATAAGAACAAATTGAAATTGAAGATGGCAAACTGATGCAAGTACACAGCAACATAAGAGACCAAGTTTTAGTGTTCACAATATTCAACATCGTACAAGAGATTAATGACAATAGACAATTCAATATAGCAAGAAAGTGACATCATGATTGTAAGTATCTTTTCTCATCAGGGAAAGGGAGAGAAGAAAGCATATTAAAGATGGAAATGCAAGCAAGATAGTTTATTTAGTTAATGCATTCACAACTTTGTTGACTAGGGCTGTCAAAAAAGCTCGTTGTTCGCGAACAGCTCGTGTTCGGCTCGTTAAGTAGCTCGTGTTCGACTCGTTCGTTAAGTAAACGAGTCGTACACGAACAAGTTTTTAAAGCTCGAATTATAAACGAACCGAACACGAACAGCTCTTTGTTCACTCATGTTCGGCTCGTCTCAAAATTAAAAAAATATATAATTATTTATATAATAATATATAGCATATATTATTTATATAATAATATATTATATATTTTTATATCTAAGTTTAAATTATAACATCTCATGTGGTAATGTGATTAGTGCCCTTTCAATTTAATTTTCCCGAGTCAATTTCGAGTCGAACACGAACACATTGTTCAAGAGCCAATTTCGAGCACGAGCTGACTTCGAACACGAGCTATTTCAAACGAACCGAACACGAGCCAAGTCTGAGCTCGCTCAAGCTTCGCTCATTTACAGCCCTACTGTTGACCCCATGAGCTCCCACGTGATAAACTCAATTTTGACAATCACAAGCATGTATTGGAATTGGGTATAACAGTTCATTGAAACTTAAATACAAGAATTCACGTATTAGCCATCAATGCCAGCATATGAATCTGCTTTAAAGGCTGTTCACATACATAGCACCCAAAACAATGTTATTTACAAATCTAACACATTCTATATCTATTTTTCGAATTCTCACTCAAAATCAAAATTCATGATAAAATCTCAACTCATATTTTTCATTTTTATCAAATTCTCAATGGTTTGATGGTGACACAAGTAAATAAATTAGTACAGTAGTTCAAAAATATCACTAGGTTGCTAGACTTTATAAATAACAATGTTGGATGCTATATATGTAATTATCCAAAAATTTTATTTTTACTTCATATATTAAAGATTGATTAGAATTTTTAGATCATTTAAATTCAAACTCTAAAATAATAAATTATTTAGTATTGAATAAAAAAATATCTTTAAATTACTTGTACATTTTTATAATCTCCTAAAATTTTTTTGAGCCTTGAAGAGAACTTATTTTGAAAAATTACTTACAAAACACCAAACTTTGATTTGGTACTTTACAAGCATTTTGCTAAGATATGGGTTGCTATAAGTAACAATTCACAGTAAAACTTGCTGCAAAATGACAAAAAGCTCGGATTTATTTTCCTGAGGCAAAATGGGTTGCCACGAGGAATTTACAAATCATTATTAATTTTATAGCTTGCTACAGAGGGTTGGCGCCCAATCCACAAAGGCACAAACTAACAAATACTTTAAGAGATTTATTGAATTATCTCGGTCCTTAAAAAAGTCTTAAGACTTTGTTGTTAAAATGATTTTCAACTACTTATAAATTTTATATGCTCATTATTAATCTGAAATGACTCGATAACAACTTGTTTGTTTCATCATTATACAACCAGTTTTCCATCCTTGGCTTCCTAGTTCTTGTGATTTCAATGTTTTCCAATATACATGGATTGCCCTACATGTTTTGAAGCATTCTAACCTCAAAACTCTTAACTATTTTCAAAAAAAATAATATCACTCAGTCTACATAAAATCTACAGCTTTAGGATCATTTGATTAAAGCGAAAGATCAAGTCAAGAATCTTCAATCTTCACACATCAAACTCGTATGTCTAAGATTTTATTTTTTGTATAAAGTTTTATTATTTTATTGTATTTCTATTGTGCTAAGTCTATTCAAGGAGGCTTAGAGGAGTGCCCTTATCCACATGCGGTAAGGTTCCTCTTACCCTTGTTGCAACGATTTCGTTGTAGACTTTCAGGTGAATAATTGATTGTTACTAGAATTATAAGCATCCAGAGTGCTTCAGCATACAAATCACATAAAATTTTGGTGCTTATTTTGTCTACTTTGCATGATTGTTTAAAGTCATTCAAATAATTATTTTGAAATAGCCTTCATAAGTAAATATGTTTTTAAAATACCAAACTAACCCCACCGCTTGAGCCACGTGTTAGTCATCAATTAGTGTCAGTCTCATTTCTATTTGATTTAACATCCAAAAATGATGCACTCACTCACACCTGGGCACACATTTCCATTTTGTGGCACGCCAAAAGAACAATCCTCACAAAACCATCATTGTTTGACAACACATCATTAGATTTGTGAGAAAAAAAATACAATAATGTTATTGCAATCAAATGTCATGAGAAATTAGAAGCTAGTATTAAAAAAACTCAAATGACTAACCAAGAAGGTTGATAGCAGAATAGTTCCAAAACGCATAATGAAAGGTCACAAGCTAAGTGAGGTCTGGAACAACTAAATGCAAATAATATATTACTGAAATTTTTTTATATAAAAAAATAAAAAAGGACTAATTGGCGCAACAGTACTTAGGCAATAGTTGTTCAAGACATTACAAAAGACCATTCAAATTTCACAAATATTAGACCTAACGATGACAGAAATTTGTCACTGGGAGATAATCTTAAAAAGTATATTGATATTAGCATTACAGGAAGATTTGCGACCTAATAAAAAAAGTTCATATAAGTTTATAGTTTCTGCATTAGTTTATTTAGCTTTTAACCACAGCAAATTATATTTCAAAAACTTACATATTATTTTTCTTCATGACATCGTTTGCTAAAAGTGAATCGTAGGGTTGCGCTTATTGGGCATATGCTTGATAATATTTATTTAATAAAAGTTATATAACGTTAATAGAATGCAAATAACATGATCAAAAACCACATTTGATGAATCATGATTATACAATAAAAAATTATATCATGATAGCCTGCACCAACCCATCTAATTTGTTAAAAAGGTAATTTGTGATTAGATTTCATAAATTTAATCTTCTTTTAAAACATTTGTTTGATGCTTATAAATCAAGAAAATAGAATAGAGCATTTCAAAGTAAAAACATTATTTTGACATCTAGATGTTTAAAACTACAAATGAACTTTATGAAGCGGGAGCTTTTTTTCCTGCACTGTTTACTCGCGGTACTGTAGCTAATATAGTACCTTGGGAAAACAAATAGTGGGAGACAGGAGTCAAGCGGTTAAAACTGTCACTTTTTTCTTTATTATTATTTCTTTCCTATTATCATTCGTTCTTTATTAGTCCTTCCCTAAATATGTGTGTATTAGGGTTTCAAATAGTAGTTTTAGGTGTCTTTTGTATTGGGACAGCCGCCGGCGTCTCTTCTTCACTTCGAGGGTTGTATCTTATGTTTTCAAGTACTGCTTCAGCTGTATCTTGATTTCTAGGTGGTGAATTATCTTTCTCCCATCACACCCAGCTGCCACATGTTGTCCTCCCTGCTGCAGCTGCCTCCAGGACAGCAGTTTTTGTTGTTTTTCACTGCAGTGTTCCCATTCCAGCCCTTCTCACTCGATGCTTCCACTCCAAATAGCAGTCCCTTGCTGCCCTGCAGTCTCCCGATTCACCCCTTTGCTGTCTTCATCCAGAAAACAGTAAACCCAATGTTTTCTGTTGTCCCCTGGCTGTTTCAGCCTTTCCTACCGCATCTTGCCGCTCCGTTCACCACCTCACATATTGCCCTTGCTGTCCCAACATTCCGCTTCGCTACCAACACGATTCCAGCCTCTCCTTTGGTTGTCCTAACCACCTAGCCGGCCTCCACCATGCTTGGGATACACTTTAGTAGTGTTTGTTAGTCCTTTTATGTTTGTTAACATTTATTTCTTGTTTGAAGAGCAGTCGTTGTAACCATATTTGAATTCAGCAATAATATTTTTATTTCTATTATGGGGCTTCAAGTTCAACACATGAAAAATGACATTTTCATATCTCAAACCAAATATATCCATAATCTTATTACAAGGTTTGGCATAAAAAATTCAAATCTGCTAGAAATCCTATGAGCCTAAAAACCAAGCTCAACAACAAAGAGAATGGTAGATCAATAAATTCTATGTTGTTTAGAGGTATGGTTGGTTCATTGTCATACCTTACAAGCATCCAACCAAAGATTATGTTATTTCTACCCATGATTTCTAGTTGACCTTAAGGTACCACATTGGTGATGATTAGGATGGTCTTTAGGTACTACATATCGAACTTTAAGTTGTGGTACCCTAAGAATGCTCTTATGTGAATTTCTTTCAGATGATGACTTTACAAGTCTCAAAGTTGATCAAAAAAATACATCACGAATATCTCAAATCCAAGGGCTATCACTCAAATCTTGGTTCAATAAGAAATAAAACTACATTGCCCTATCCAGAATAAAGGTAGAATATGCCACTATATAGCATATGTACTATAGTTAAAGGAATTATTAGAGCATAAAGGCCTTAATCAAAATCATATAGATGTGGTAATACTACTGTACTAAATCTCGTCAAGGATTACATCCAAAATTTTCAAACCATCCTAATCACACTTCATATATTGAAATGCATATAGTGGCAAACATGGAGAATTTAAATCCTTCAAACCTTTCATGCTTGATGGCGAGCCTGAACAAGTATTACCTACCAACAATGATCTAATCTTAGAACAAGAAGTAGTTTAGATTGGGCATCTTCTACGAGAAAAAGACTACTGACACCCGACATGGGTCAAAATAAATTTCACATTGGCAAGAAAAACCAATCAAAGCCAAGTAGTATACCAAGGAAGCAAGGCCTGCAGCTTTCCCTTTGTATAGTGCTTTAATTTCATAGTAGAAAAATCTGCCTAAATGGGATAGCCATGATGTGGAAATCAAATCTAATAAGTGATCATCAAATCTTCTATGATCATAATTTAGACATCAAATCATAAAAAGATACAATAGACATAGTTTTCAAAGTTTAAAAGGTCCAATTCCTAAAAATAAAAGTATCAAAGGTGATTCTCACAACACATTGTTTAGATTTAAGAGAAAATTCCCAGAAATCTGTAAGTGCAGTCAGATCAACAATAGGACACCATACAAGGGAGTTTAAGGCTTTAAATGCTAGACCGTTGGACAATCTCATATTATATGAGGATGAGAATGAATTTTAAATTTTTTATTAACTTTATATTTGAATTTAAATTTATATTAAGAAAATTCCAGTAAAATTTTTTATTTAGTTTAAACTTATCTAAATTCTTTTTCATAGTTTGGGTGTCTTTTTTTGTGCACTTTAGTGTAGATAACTGTTTCCCTATTAATATGCATGAAATCTTAAAGAATAAATAATCTGAAAAATCAAGAATTCTCCTAAAGCAATATATATTTTTCCACTGCATTTTCTCCGTCATAAAGATTTTGGTTCAAGCCTCTACTGCCACTCAGTTTTCATCAGGCCAATAGCAATAGTTGAAGACCCTACTTTCCTTGTAGCAAATTCTGAACTAAAGGGAGCTGCCACTGTTTTCTGCTTGCAGTCGCTTTTGTCCCAACGCCTGATGACTGCTTTGCAGCTACCTGTTGACTGCCACATGCTATCTTGACACTGCAAATTAATGCAGCTGCTGCTTCCCTGTTTTGCCAAGGAAGCTGCTCTGGTTGGCTAAAGGCTGCTGTAACAGTGCTGTTATAAATTTCGGCTTGCTGAAATCAGCCAATTGAGGGTTGAAAATAGCAACAATACAGTCCACGTAGCAAAGGAAACCGCATATCAAGAGACAAGCCTATTTGTTAATATTATATTATAGTCTGAATACATTTTCAGACAAATATTAGGTTAATGGCCCTGTATCATTGCTCGTCCATACCCAAAACATGCTCTATAGTTTGAATGAAAGTAAAATAATCAAAATATAGATGCACTAGTTGTTTACATGAGAAATTAACCATTTACTGCAACAAATTAAAATGAATGAACATAGAAACTGAAAATTATGTCTGAAAATAAAAAAAAAAACTAAGCACAAACCTGGCAAATGAACCACTGGGTTGCATTATATATTTTGCTTTCTGCACAAATATAAGCACGTGGTGTATCAACCTACATTTATTGCACAAAATGGAATAATATCAGTACACGGAATAAAAACAACAATAAAAATAGAAATTAAAAGATGATACCACAGTATTAGCGCAGATTAAAAAAAGAAATATACCTGAATTCATAAAACATCAAATTAGATTATGTATGGCATAAGCACTAACCTTCTGCAGCAATCCAAAAAAAAATGGAATATTTGACTGTTCAAGCCAGCCATCACCGTCTTTAGCCTGATGAAAATCATTGCAATCCTGCAAAAAAACACACAATAATATTATATACCTAATTAGATCAGAATATCCCGACATTTAGTTATACTTAGGACAAAGAACGTTTAAGAAAGTGTAATAAAAAACAAGGACCTGACACCATCTTGCTTGAGATTTTGATCTTTCTACAAGAGTCCAGATATGGAAGGTACCACACTTCTTGCAAAATATTCTTCTTGAATCTCCATGGGGACCACTATCTTCAGCATCAATATGGGTGAATTCAGAACTGAAGATACCATGCCTCTCATCCTAATCCATTCAATTATGTCAAATTTTAGTAGATAAGAACATGTGCCATAAATAGTGAGCTTAATGCTGGAAGTCTAGGAATGATAACAACTAAGAAAAGAAATTATTAGATCACTAATGCAGTATATAAGCAAGGTGAAGAAAAATGCCTTGTAGGATGAAGTCTGAAAACTTCTAATGTAATTTAAAAGCTCCTCCCGCCTTAGGTCATCGTCATAGTTCTTCCTCTTTATTGAATCTAGCAGAACCTACACATCAAAATGACACTCATGAAATAGTAATTGTTGAATGAAACAAAATGCATTCCCATACAAAAGAGCATATTAATAGAGAAAGCTTACTTCGTATGCATTTTGAAGTTTTTTAAAGGCTTCTACAGCTTTCTCATTGCCCATGTTCTTGTCAGGATGGACTAGTATTGCCTGGAAATGTGACATTTAAAATGTTTATCTTCAATGATGGAAAAAATGATGCTTTTTAACTAATTATCTTGGCATATTGACACAAGAAGTGGCAAATAATACAACAGTAGCCACAACAATTCCGATACTCTTTCTTGAGTACAGATATATCAACATTTTCAAAGCGGTTGAAGCCCAACACTGCATAGTGATCACCACAGTTCAACAGCCGACCAACTTCATCTTCTGATGTCAACTCTGTCTCTCTGCCGCTGGTTGAAGGGATCTCATTGAAAAAATCAGCTGATCCCCTACATGAATTAAGAAAGGCATTATCTACAAATGAAAAATGTGAATGAAAGACCTAATCTTTTCTAGCCTTTGCAATTTATCCTGCTCTGTGGAATTTCATACCTATTTTCATTTGCATTATTCTTTAGGACTTGAATTAGAACATCACTAGAGATAAAAGATAGATTAAGGCCAAAAAGCAAGCCAAGAAATCCCATGTAACTTCTAACGCAGAGCAGAGAATACAACAAGGTCACAAAAAGTGCAATTCGTTCATGATGCAAGAAAAATGAGACACCTACATGTTGATTTCACAAGGTGTTAAAAATGATTGTCAAGTTTGTCGGCATCAGGAAATGACAAGCATCATTCATACAAAAATTCTAAAAAAGCATAAAAGAGGTGAACCTCCAAGAAAAATTATAAGGCTTGTCGTCCAAAAGCTTCCACAAAGCCACAAAGCCACAGTTGCAGAAATCGCAGGCACCAAAATTGCAGGAACAATGCCAACGAAAATCAACAGCAGAAAGGCAATGACCTGAAGAAGAACGGGAAAAGCCAATAATACAGCTGCAAAACTTTCTCCTAATTGAGTAACAAAGCAATAATAATTACCAATTAGTAGATATATATATTAAAAAGCCGTTGATTATCCAAAAAGGCAAAATATTTTTGTTCTTTCATTTAAGAAGAGTATTTCAGTTAAAGAAAGAAATGGAGGATAAAGTAACACTAAGGTGCATACAGCAATAGATGGATCATCAAACATAATCTGTAAGAAGTATTTTAAATAAAAACAGTTAATGCCCACTATGCCAAATAATAGAACTTGAGAATGATTACAAAACAAATTAAAAAAAAAATGTCCTTTTCTTTAATCAATATTTTGATTATCTTGACCTCCTCACATGCTCGACTTTGCAATGCAATCAAATGTATCAAAGATGACTAAGAATGATGGAAGAAGGTATCATGCAAATGGAAGTCGCGATGCATCACACCAAATGAAATTAAATGTTGCCCAATCTATAAAATGATTTATTTGATGCATCTAGAACTTCAAAATTACTCTAAAGGGATATTTTATGTTGATTTGATCTAGCACGATGCAAACGAAGGGGATCGAATGTGCATTGCATAAATTAGACTCAAAAGCGCTTTGACTATTACCAAAGCTGCACAATCATCATATATTAGCAAAACATACCACGCCAAAAGTCCAGAGCAACAAAATTAACAGTCTCCCATCTTTCTAATTGGTAAGTCATAATAAAGAAGATAGATGACACACATGCATCGGAGTAAGGATGCTTCAATTGTTGTCGAAACTACTCAAATGATGCTCCTTTGCAAAAAAAGACAATATCAATGCATTCAAACCATCAAAATTACAACAAAAGGGATCCTCCATAATTGAAATGGTCGAACACAATGAAAATGTCGATACACAAATACATATCAATAAAATCAAGCGCAAATTTTCTCGAATGCTATTGACATTGCTCAAACAAAGGCCATTCAAAAAAAAGGACTAAATTGTGGGTATGGGAAGTTGAACTTAATTAGAGGGACACCAACATTATTAGGCCCCTGCAAGAGACATATATATAGATACATTACTAATTGGGAATATATCTAAAGTACATCGCATGCGTTACAGACACACATTATATGGTCAGCTATTTTAAAGGTATAAAAATGAATATTTTTTCTATTATAAGTACTATCCGCCTATTTTAAAATTACATATTTTAGGTCGTATATGAGGCCACCTCTTTTAAAATTTCACCACTTTTTCTAGTGACGTGTTTTAAAACCCTTTGATCTTTAGGACGGGACAGGTATGGCGACCCCGTCAAAATCATACCGTAGCCAAGACATTGCCCCTGTGCACTTAGATGCCGGTTAGGACACTTTTAGTTAGATGGTGTGTTAGACTAGGATTTAGAATGCTAGATAGTCTTTTTAAATCCTTTGTCTATTGTTCCTTGATGATGTGTTTGTGCTGGCCAAATGTCACTTTTGTGTTTTTGGGTGTGCTTGCATGTTTGTTATTTATGGTAGTATATTAGGGCGTTCTTGTACAGGCAGTCATGTCTATACAACAACAACAATAACAAAGATTTAATCCCACTACGTGGAGTCGTGTCTATATATATATATATATATATATATATATATAT
>NW_018230553.1:95391-104839 GCF_001263595.1 Phalaenopsis equestris | reverse complement strand
CCCCGCGGCGCGCTCTGCTAGGGTTTCGCACGATGGCGATTCCCGGCAGTGATTCCTCGATTTCTCACTTTCTCTCTGTCGTCTCTCTAGACGACGCTTTCACGCTCTCGCGGACGTCCTCCTGTACTCGACGACGTCTCACCTGCTCTAGACGACTCTCGCTGCTCTTGTACTTGACGACCCGCAGCCGACGGCTTGCGTCTTCTCTCACCCTCAATCGACAGCTCTCGACGCTCGCGTCTCTCACCCGCAGTCGACGGACGGCTCGCAGTTGTACTGCCTCCGAAGTTTGCCCACCTATTTTTAGCGGCTCGCATAGCTGCTCTGGAGATAGCATCAACGTTCCGTTCCTATGTCACTGCATTTGCCGGTGACTTTCCTATTCCTACTTGTGCTCCTCTTTCAGATTCAGAGACTGGTTTTCATATGCGTAAATCCTGCAATGTCCCACAATCATTTCACGATGCTCTTAAAGGTGGTGGCGATCACATCTTCATTAAAAAAATTGAAAAAAAATTGAGAAATCTGCTCTTATTCTCACAGAGAATGAAACCAGTATTCTTGCATCCTAGTGGTGTTTTGCTCTAGTGGAAAATTTTCTTTATGGTCACCCAAAATTTGAGATCATTCGAAAAGAATTTGCTGCTATGAAGTTGTTGGGCAGTTGAAATATTGGTTTACTTAACGGTTGACACATACTAATTCAGTTATCTCACGATGTCGATTACACTGGCATTTTTTCTCGGAAAGTTATCAAGATCGACAACCGTTATATGAAAATTCTGAAGTGGACTATTGGTTTTGATCCAAAAGCAGAGTACCTTATCATTCCAGTTTGCATAATGTTTCTAGGGTTAAAATTACATCTGTTCAACTTAGAAATTCTCTACTCCTTAGCAACTGTTTACAGTAAGTCTCTCAAGGTTGATAGTCCTATGATTGTTGTCACCAGACTCTCTGTGGCTTATGTGTTAGTTGAGAGGGATATCACTCAACCAGCTACGAATGACATATGGATTGGAACCACTCACAATGCGTATTGGAAAAAGATTGAAATAGAACCACACCCACCTTATTGCTCTTATTGCAGTATGTTTGGTCACAGCTCTACTATTTGCTATTGTTTGCATCCTCATCTAAGGTAGGATATCGTTAAAGATCAACCGCCTATCATCCCTGTTGAGAAGATGCAACCGATTATCTTTCCAACACCGCAGTTCCTGACAAAGAACACCATACTACAGTTACAGATCCAGTTGTGCTTATACCACCCACTGTTATTGAAGAAGACTCACTTACATGTCAAGACACACGAGAGGGCTCCTTTGATCCAAATAACAGATCAGCTGGTACAACATGTAGTTGTTTATAATGTTCAACAACCTGCACATCTCTAACACACTTTAGATCAAGATCAGGCGAGCCAATCTTCAAATGAGGAATGATAGGTCTACAGCAGGAGGAAAAAGAAGAATGGAGGCCGACTCCAGCTCGAGAACATATTGGATGACACATTGGTTACTATTGGCAATGACAATCATCTTACCAACTTATTAGCTTGCTCCTTCCCTAAACTACAGGCAGAGACGACCAAATTTGATCGCCCTCTAGCCACCTGATATTTTGTATTTCTACACTTTTAGACTTTTTTTTTAAATCTCTAAGGTACTTTTATGTATTTTCTAGTTTTGGAACCATTTGTGATTTTTGTGTGGGCGGGGTGTCATGCTCGAACCCTCCCACACATTGTATTTATATCTTTCTTTCTAGTTAATATATTAGTCTTTTTGGGCTTTCTCTATATATATTGTGTGTGTGTGTGTGTGTGTGTGTGTGACTGACAACCATTCTTAGCCAACCAATTGGCTGACCTGTTTCCCTTCATAAATATAAAAGAGATTTGAACATCAATTAGAGTCCAGTGAATGAATAAGCTTGATCCATCGTAAGATGTGCCATGGGGAACCTCCTGGTTCAGTGATAGCATTCAAGAGCAATAAAGATCAATGATTAAATGTGGTCAACTTAATAGCCCAAAACACAGCAGCTTCAGCTTCCAGTGCATCGATAACAACAATAGGGGATTGAAAATAGAATAAACATGTACCATTGTAATCCCTGAAGATGCCACCAATACCAGCTCCACTAGGTGAGAAACTACCATCTGTATTAACTTTGATAGTGGGGTAGACAGGCCTGAGCTAAAACACCTTATTCACATAGAAAGATGGTGGTATTTTGTCCTCTTGATATGAAGAATGTTGGGGAATTTCTAGTGCTGAATCAATTTGATAAAGACTTGTAGTTTACAGCCACCTGCAACTCAGTGAGGGAAGTATCCTCAAATTTGAATTATTTCTAGCCATCCATATGAACCAAGCTATGATGAAAGGAATGGGACCAAGCTTAGCTTGATTCCAGCCTATCCAACAGTCATTGAAATGTTGCCACTCTAACAGCAAAGTGTTGATCTCTAGGTCCTTAATGAACTCCCCCATACCTTCTGAGAAAATTGACATTCAAAAAAAATATGTGTAGAAGAGTCCTCAGCTGCCTTGCAAAGCCAGCCGCTCATCAATTTAAGAAGATCATCAGTGGGTAATAATTTGTGAAAGATTCTTTAGCATAGAAACGACAGAGGATGTAAGGAATTTATTCCACAAACACTCCCCCCGTGTTGTGGTATATCGAAATAAAATAGAAGAACAATCTTTGATGAGGCGAAAAATAGAACGGGAAAATTCACACCGAAAAATAGAAACATAGCGGAACACACAGATTTACGTAGTTTGGCGAATTGCTTACGTCCACAGAGTTGCAGGAGATTTTACTATTTGAGGAATTTACACCAGTCGATCGTCTCGACTTACAAGAGGAATCTCTCACTTAGTTGTTCTCTCTTCTTCTCTCTCTACACTGAGATACACCGAAAAGATAAACTTACAAGAGAAATAAACTCAATTTCTCTTCTGCCACAAACCACCAAGAAGAAACCAAGAGAGAACAATATTCTTCTTCTTCTTTTTTTTTCCTTCTTCCTTCTGCCGCAAGGAACTACTCTTTGCACTTTTCTTCCTCTATCCCGAGGAAACCGAAGAACACAAAATCCTGTGTCGTAAACTGAAGGAGAGTCATGCGATACCTTTCTTCCTATCTTCCTGGACGTCGAAATCTACTGCTCGAGCAAAGGAAGAAAAATGTCGAAGACCCATAAAAGACCTCTCGATTTCGCGAATTAAGAGGCGGGGAGTTGCGAATCTTCGCGAAACAACAGAACTGTTCGAGGGAACAGTTCGACGAGAGCAGTTCCGCGAAACTATAAGGTCGTGGTCGCAACTTTTCGCGATCGGGAACAGGGAGGCAGGAGCGGGATTGGGAGGCAGGATCAAGCTCCAGCTAACAAATCTCCCACTTGGAAACTGATACACATGCTACAACGTCTTCTTCCTCAAACTGATATCCTCCACTGACGTTGTCGCCCTTTTCTTCAAACATGAATCCTCCACCTCTGCAACTCAAAACTTCTGTCTTCACTCCAGAAGACCTACTGAAGCTGTGCACGACTTCAGTTTCTCAAGAATAACACCCTTAATCAATATATCAGCAGGGTCAACATAGTTTTGCACCTCCAAGCTATTTCTTGGGTTTCTCTTGTCTTTGCTTATAACTCTCACTGCATGGGCAATATCTTACCTCTGTTGAAAGTCTTTTTCAACAAGTCTAGTTTTGTACGTCTTATTGTCATCAAGCTCAGTCTTCACCTGGTACACCCACTTATTGTGTAATGTCCTCTTCCTTGGTGGAATTTCTGTCAGCTCTCACTTGCTCGAACTTTCATCTTGCAAGATTTCCTCATAATTTTGTGATTCTCTATCATCTGTCTGTGGAACAATAGAAATGAGTGCCCCGGACCCACTCTCCTCTTCACTTCCATCATCAACAAAATTATGAACTGTCGGCAATAGTGCATCCTGTACCTCTTTATATACCACTTTTGCGCTATAATTCTCCATATTTTTTGGATTCCTGTAGTTCCTCTTTATGTGGCCGGTCTTCCCACAATTACAGCAGGTTTCTTGCTGACCATACTTTGATTTTAATCTCCCTCTATTTGAGTTCTTGTCCTGCCATCTCCCTCTGAAATCAACATTCAATACCGAACTCAAAACTGAGATCTCGTCAGAATTTTTCATGCGCATCTCCTCAGCCAAAATCAAATCACGAATATCATCATATTTAAGTTTAGGTTTACCTATAAAACTGTTAACTGTCATTCTCATGGCTTACCAACTATTTGGCAACAATGCCAACAATATCAGCGCACGTATCCCATCATCAAAATCAATTTCAACAGACAACAATCGATTTGTGATATTATTGAAATCAACAAAGTGTTGAGCAACAGAAACACATTCCGCCATCTTCAAATTAAATAACTTCTTCATCAAATACACTTTGTAATTCGCCAATGGCTTTTCAAATATACCCGATAAGGCTGTCATGAGATTGCAGTCGTCCTCTCCTTGACAAATTGTGTGTAACGAACCTCGATAGGGTCAATCGAATAACCCCTAGAACCTGTCGATCCAACAGATTTCATTCAGTCCCATCCATTCTTTCAGATTTTTTCCCAATAATGAAAGATGAAGTTTCTTCCCATAGAGGTAGTCTTCTATCTACATCCTCCAATAACAAAAATCTGTGTCATCAAACTTTTCGATCCCTGAAACCTTCACTTCATCTGTAGTCATCATTCTTCCTCAGATCCGAACAAAGCTTTGATACCAGTTGTTGTGGTATATCAAAATAAAATAGAAGAACGATCTTTGATTAAGCGAATAATAGAACGATAAAATTCACACAAGAAAAAAGGTAACACAGTGAAACACACAGATTTACATGGTTGGACAAATTGTCTACGTCCACAGAGTTGTAGAGGATTTTACTATTTGAAGAATTTACATCAGTCGATCATCTCGACTTACAAGAGAAATCTCTCACTTCGTTGTTCTTACTTCTTTTCTCTCTACACCGAGATACATCGAATCAGATAAACCTACAAGAGAAATAAACTCAATTTCTCTTCTGTCACAAGCCACCAAGAAGAAGTCAAGAGAGAACAATCTTCTTTCTTCTTCTTTCTTCTTCCTTCTGCCGCAAGAAACTACTGTTTGTATTTCTCTTCCTTTATCCCGAGAAAACTAAAGAACACAAAAGGATGTGTTGTAAACTGAAGGAGAGTCGTGCGATACCTTTCTTCCTATCTTCCTAGACGCCGGAACCTGCTACTCGAGCAAAGGAAGAAAAATATCGAAGACCCACAAAAGACCTCTCAGTTTCACAAATTAAGAGGCGGGGGGTTGCGACTCTTCGCAAAACAACAGAACTGTTCGCGGGAATAGTTCGGCGGGAGCAGTTCCGCGAAACAGTAAGGTCGCGGTCGCGACCTTTCGTCATCAAAAATAGAAAGGCGAGAGCGGGATCACGAGGCGGTATCAGGCTCCAGATGACACCCGAGGGAGCATGGTCCCAATGATGGAGTTTGGAGTAAATAGATTTAGTAAGGCTGTGAGTTTTACTGGCTTTCAGAATAATTGTCTTTCTGGGTCCTATCAAAATGTAGCCTGGATATAAAATAAGATAAATCATTTTAATGTTTTTAATCAAGTTGATTTCTCTTTTTTTGCATGAACTTGTAAAAAGTAATAATAAAATAAATGCATAAAATATATAAATATTCAATATATTTAAAATTTATAAATTATTAACTTAGTCGAGAATACTTTAATTTCTATCACAATTAATAGCACTACAAATTAACAACAACAACAAAGCCTTAATTCCACTACGTGGGGTCGGCTACATGAATTTTTTTCTCCATTGTCTCATATTTAGTGTCATATTTTCTAATAAAAAAGATTATCTTTTATACAGAAAGCTCAACTTTTCTTAGTTCTACCTCTGTCTTTCTTAACATAAGTCAAATCTAAAACATCAACTCACCTAATCGGATTATCAGATGATCGACGTTTAATATGACCAAACCATCTAAGACGACTCTCTCTAATTTTGCCCATCACGGGAGCTACACCAACCCTATCACGGAGATTCATTTCGCATTTTCTCTCTTAAGTGTCAAGCCACTCATCCACCTAATCATTCTCATCTCGGCAACACTTAACTTAGTATTATGCTTCTTTTTTAAAGGCCAACATTCAACACCAATGAGCATTGCAATCTCACCACCATCTTGTAAAACATTCCTTTCAGTCTAAGTGGTACTTTTCTATCACACAAAAGCCTCAAAAGCTCACACAAAAGCCTCAAAGCATTCCTCCACTTCAACCAACCAACTTGAATTCTACTATTAACATCCCCATTTATATCACCATCGCTTTGACAGACACGAGATATCTAAATCGTTCACACCTTTTAATAATTTGATCACCAAAAGTTACACTTCTGTAACTAGAGCTACCACTACTAAAATTACATTCCATGTATTCAGTTTTAGCTCTACTAAAATGAAGGCTTTTAGACTCCAATGTAGACCTCCATAATTCAAGTTTTTCATGGGCTTTTTCACTCGTTATATCCACGAGAAGGATATCATCAGCAAAAAGCATACACCAAGGTACATCCTCCTGTAAATGTCTAGTAAGACCATCCATAACTAAAGAAAAAAATATGGGCTTAAAGTCGATTCCTGATGTAATCCAACAGAAATAGGAAAATAATTGGTTAATCCTCCTTCAGTTAGAACACAAGTAACAGCTCTAGTATACATATCTTTAATGATTTGAATATAAGTCATATTAATATCTTTCTTCTCCAGAACTCTTCAAAGGATATCTCTTGGAACTTTAACGTAAGCTTTTTCTAAATCAATAAAAATCAAACGTAGATCCTCTTTATTATCTCTGAATTTCCCCATCAAACCTCTCAATAAATGTATAGCTTCTATAGTAGACCTGCCCGACATTAATCCAAATTGATTATGAAAAATCTTAATAATACGTTTTAACCTATGTTCAATTACCCTCTCCCATAATTTTAAAGTATGACACATCAACCTAATTCTTCTATAATCAGCACACTTGTGCATCCCCTTTATTTTTAAAAATAGAGACCAAAATAATCGTCCTCCATTCCTCACACATCTTTTTAGTTTATAAAATAATATTCAAGAGTTTAGTAAGTCAAGAAACTCCCAAATCTCCTAAAAATTTCCACACTTCAATTGGGATATCATCAAGTCCTACAGTCTTTCCACCATTGGTTTTCTTTAAAGCCTCCTCAACTTCTTATTTACTAATGTGATGGTAAAAATGAAACAATTTATTATTATTAACGATATTAAGCAGCACTACAAATCAATCCTGATATTTTAACAACCAATTATTGTAAAGTTGGAGTTGAAGCATCACACCTCTCCCACCACTATTATAAATATAATATCAAGTTAAACAAAAATTATTTAATTAAAGGATGAAAATGAAGTAAAAAATTTTACTTCACCATACTTGGAGTTGTCTTATCTCTGTTGCAGATGGCATATTTAGTCGCAAAAAGGTAGATAGCATGATTACAAATAGAGATTTCTTGATTTGTTATCATTCTTTCATTTAGATCTACTAGCCTGGTAATAGCTGCATATACGCCTTCCATCAATTGTGCATCAGATTGTATCTTAGACTTATTCTTATAAAAAAAAGAATGGATTAAGATAATATCCTAATCAATAATATGAAAAATTTGCCCATACTTCTTTTCATCTCGTCTAAATACACCACTGATTGCATCCTTGATTTCGTCCATTATATCACAAATATAACTCATTGAAGGTTGCTTATAATGTTTACTAAGCCTAACGTCTTCATAATTAGAATTGTAACATTTAACGTGTAAGACACATGAATCCAAAAGCTAGCCTTAATAAAGCTTTGCTTGGCTATTCTTCCTTTATAATCAACGCTAAATATAGACTTATTACAAACTTATAAAACGAAAATACACTTTAACTCTTTTTTTTCTTATATATACTGGTAAGAGTGGGAAATAAAATTACAAAACGAGTAATTCTTGATCTCTCCAATTCTACACTAGTATATTTTTTCATCATGTTAAGAACAAGTGCATGATTGTATATATAGTTAGTTAACTCTAAAGCTTTTTTATTATTATTATTTTTCAATTCACCTATCTTTTCAATGTTCTCCAACTAAGATCAATAAAATGTGCTACACAATGCCCGATACATGTGAGACATTTTTTCTGTTAATGTTTGACCTACATAAAAAAAATATGTTGACATCATTTAATTTAAAGAAAAATAAATTATATATGCATTTAATAGGAAGTAAAATATATTACAAATCTAAAAGAATATAGCTGAGGTGATTATTTGTAACTACCAGAAGCACATTTTTTTCTCAAGTTTTTTTTCAATTTGTGCATCTAAGAGTTCAAAAAGTTTCACTGCAAGAATTATGTAATTGAAGATGAATTAACCTAAAAATTAATTATAAATCATTCTCTATGATCAATACATCCATAAAACACAAGAGTGCATCATTTCTCTTCCCAAAACATTTTATGATCTTCAATATCATTCATAGTTGACTACAATTCTTTTTTCAAATACAAGAATTCTTAACTCATGATAAGTTAATGACTAAAAATCTACTCCATATTGTACAATCTCCTCAACTATATGATCAAAACTCTCCAACTTTACTATATTAAAAGGGATTCCTACTTCATAAATTCACCTAGTAATGTATTGTAGAGTTCTTTCTCAGATACTCCACATTTTCTTTAATTCTCATTTTTCTCA
The DNA here is from genome assembly GCF_001263595.1 of Phalaenopsis equestris. Taxonomy (NCBI): domain Eukaryota; kingdom Viridiplantae; phylum Streptophyta; class Magnoliopsida; order Asparagales; family Orchidaceae; genus Phalaenopsis; species Phalaenopsis equestris. The sequence continues at coordinate 96,003 of NW_018230553.1, read as the reverse complement.
TATCTTTCCTTCTAGCAACTTCTCTTTGAGATTATTTATATAAAAAATTATGCATTGAATTTCTCATCTTAGATATGTTCATACTCTCTGATCCATAACTTGATTCAAATGCTATTTACCACAGTTCAAAGGCTGTTGAATGTCTTTTACCTCAATTACATTAACTATCTTCTCATAGTCTTCCAAACACAAACTTTGTTTGGATGTTTTTTACTCTTTGATAAGCAAGTAGCTCTTCTTTTACATTTAAATGTTTTCTTACATTTAATAACATTATTTTTTTTTACGTATTGGAAGAACCAATAAATTGTTCATTGGCTCAAGATATACCTTCATTCGTTTCCTTACCAAAATAAATATATATATAACAAAGAGTACTAAATTCATATTTTAATTTTGTATTTTCCAAGTTGAATCTTTCCTCTTTGTGTTTGAATCAACATACCTAACAAATTTTTTTAGAGATAAAAAACTGTTAATTACAATTCACATAATAAGTGAAACTATTCATAATTATGATGTTATATCACAATGATATTATAGATTCTTCTTATAAAAAAATTAGCACATGTAATTCAAAGGAAATAGTTTCTCCTAATATATATATATATA
>NW_018230553.1:92632-95179 GCF_001263595.1 Phalaenopsis equestris | reverse complement strand
TGTGCTGCTTGAGGGAACGTCGAATCCAAGCGCCGCGTTCGCCTCAGGCAAGCTCCACATCCACAAAAAAAATATATATATATATATATAATTGAGACTAAAATCATATATATAACTACCTTCTGTAAGAGCATATATATATATATATATGAAAAACCAAAAAATAAAAGGACAGAAAGTTACAACAATCTGCAGAAAGGCAGATTAGAAAGGTCACTCTTGAGAAGTAAATGAAGTGGTGGGGGAACCTCCTTGGATACAATGGGTCTATCTCACCAGCATGAGCAAGCCAATGAGCAGGTATGTTACCTTCTCTGTGTATAAAAATGAATTTCAAATTAATGCCCTGAGAGTTATATGAAATTCTATTCTTCCATTTCAGAATGTGCCAGGGGTAGGTTATGGTATTAAGGAGAATGCTAATCATGACCTTGGAATCAGTCTCCACTATCAGATTATGAAAATTGGTCTTGGATGCAATAAAGGTGGCCAAAAGATAGCCAATGCCTCAACTTCCAGAGCATCAGCAGCAAAAACAGGAGTCAGGAAATGTAAGAGACAAGTACCATTTGGGTTCCTGAAAACACCTCCAATGCCAGCAGTGGACCTATAGAAGCTGCCATCAGTATTGGCTTTCAGCCAACCAGCAGGAGGTTTGATCCAGAAAACAAAGGGGTGCTCCAAAATAGGTTGATTTGCCAAAGAGTTGGTCTAGAAAAGATCAGGAAAAGCTTTCCAATGGGTAATTTTTTTCAGAAAAGCTAAACAGTTAGCAGCCACCATAGATGATCATCAAATTTGGCCTTATTTCTAGCCATCCAAGTGAACCAAGCCACCACACATGGTATCACCAAAATTTTTAATTGAAACCATTCATTCCAGCAAGATATAAATTTCTGCCATGTGAGATTGATGGTTTGGACTTTCAAGTTTCTGAGGAACCAAATCTGCTGGACAAATTGACATTGAAAAAACAGGTGATCAGTTGTTTCCTCTTGCCCTTTACATAGAAGACAACAAGAAGGACCTCTCAATCCCTTCAGTTTCAGAATGTCATCAGTTGGGAGGCATTTAGAGAAGATTCTCCAACAAAAAAAAAATACATAGAGGGTGAGAGGAAATTATTCCAAATGGGTTTCCCCAGAGACAACTCTCACCATGATGATGTTGGGAATAAATGTAAGCAGTAGTTGACTGGGAAACCCCTTGCTTGGAAATGAGTTTGTCCTTCTTAGAAGTATCCACAGGAATGTTGTTAATCCTGTTAATGGTAAAGTTATCCAGTATGTTGTTTAAGGCAATAAGGTTCCACTGATTATCATTCCATAAATCTGACACTTTGGTAGAAGTTGGGTAGGGAGCAGTAAATTTGTCAGCAAGCTTCCCATCCCCCATCCAGTTGTCAAGCCAAAAATTAAGGTTCCCCTCTCCAAGATCCCATATAAAATAATCTTCAGCTTTATCTGTATATTTAATCATGTGAGACCAGATTCTGGAGTCTCCCAATTTAGGTGTAGCAAGAGTGGGATGTGAACCTCTACAATACTTGCCTTTAAGAAAGATAGCCCAAAGGGACTCTTGAGCTCTAAAGTGTATCCACAACTTGCAAAAATTGATCAGATGTAGATGCTTGAAACTTCTGAAACCCAAACCCCCATTATGAGTTGGTTTACAAATAGAATTCCAGTTGGTCCAATGTTTCTGTCATCTTTGTCCTGACCAAAGAAATTTGTTGAAAGTTGTTTCAAGAAGGTGTTGAGTGCTCTTTTTCATAGTTGTCATTTGGAGAATGTAGGAGGGGAAGGCAGACAGGACATGTTTTAGGAGAGTAATCCTTCCTCCATTTGATAAGAAAGAATTAGTCCAATTAGTGAGCTTAGCTTGGATCTTAGTCACTACTTCATCAAATTGGATTTGTCTTGTCCTTGTCCTTCTGTCCTTCCTTTCAGTAAATGAACCCCCAAATATTTCAGATGAGAGTGGGGGGTTTAAAAACCAGTAAAATCAGAAACCCAATTTTTGAAAGGTTGTTTAACACCTTTACTGTAGTAAATACAGCATTTTTCCTTGTTCAGTTGTAGTCCAGAGCATAATAGAAAATCATTGAGAAGGGTTTGGATTTGTTTGGCAGCAGGTTTAGTGGCCTTAAAAAAAAGCATAATATCATCTGCATAGGAAAGATGGCTGATGGCAATATTTGAGCTGTGCTTGAAAAGGTTGTGAGGAGATATGTTTGGAATTTGGTTGAGAATAAGAGAAAGGTAGTCAAAGACAAGAATAAAAATGAGAGGGGAGAGAGGGTCACCTTGTTTGATTACCCTAGAGGCAATAAAGAAACCATGGGTCTTTCCATTGATGAGAATAGAGTGGGCATTATTATTCAGCCATCTTCTGATTAAGATTATGAAATCCATATTAAAACCTCTAGCATGAAGAACCTCCTCAATGAAATCCCAGTGAATGGTGTCATAGGCTTTGCAAATATCCAATTATGGTTTTGATTGCGGAATAATAGCACGGAAATAATTCCTGAGCTAAAAGAACATT
>NW_018230553.1:91536-91981 GCF_001263595.1 Phalaenopsis equestris | reverse complement strand
CATTCAATAGTCTTTCATTGGCATTGTAATAAAACAACCTGGATTAAGACTGATTTTGGATTCCAAGTCATTTACAATGGCTTCAGCTTCCACCACCCTAGTGTTTAAATTGCCAAAAGTCTGCTAATTCCAGGCTTTGAGTTTAGCAGCAAGCCTTTTATGTAGAATCCATAATTTCACCCAAGGATTGTTATTGTGATAGTTGGCCCATACAGAACTAACTTGATTCAAAAAGTCTAGGTAGGATGACCAGACATTTAAATATCTGAAATTATTTTTGGTGAGGTTTATGGAGCTGCTGATGGAGATCAGAAGAGGTCTGTGGTCTGGACCAGACATAGATAGATGAGAGACAGATGTATGGAAAAAATCATTAAGTCAGTGATCATTAACAAGAACTCTGTCAATTCTTCCCCAAACCTTACCTCTTCTCCAAGTGAATCTG
>NW_018230553.1:89330-91482 GCF_001263595.1 Phalaenopsis equestris | reverse complement strand
AGTTCATTTTGTGAAGTTCATTTTGTTAATATTGGGAGGTTTGCCTCCAATCTTTTCATCAGAAGAATTCATGCAATTGAAATCTCCACAAACCAGCCATTTTGAGGAGGTGTTAATGCTCAGGTTAAGGAGATCCTTCCAAAGCTCTACTCTCCCAACAGAAGAACTAGTGGCATAGATAAAAGTTGCATGAGCAAAGTGGCCAGCCATAGAAAGTGATACATGTAAAAACTGAGGGTGATCTAAGAGGATTTGCTAATTGACTTCTTTCCTGCAAAGTAACCAAATCTTATTGTTACAATTAGCAGCAAAATGAAACCAAGGAAATTTTTTAATGATTCTATCCTTATGCTTAGACACCATTGGTTCATGAAGAGCAATACACCAAAGCTTGTACACCCAATTCAAATGCAATAATCTACTAAGGGACCTAGGATGTGCCAATCCCCTAACATTCCAGCAAAGGAGGTTAATCATTGATCATTTTTCCTCTCCTCCTTGTTCTAGGAAGAGATTCCAAACTTTTAGACATGAGCTCTCCAGAGGTAGCAACATTTTACTTCAGCTCATGCATCAACTTCTTTTTCTTTTTGGACTGATGGATCTGCCATTCTTCCTCTAGGTCTAATTTTAGATTTTGAACCACATTATCATCCACAACATTAATAATATTGGGCTGCAATGTAGGAAGGTCAGTATGATCCTTATAACAATGAGTCAAAGTTAAGCTTTGGGCAAGACAGTTGTTCCCAATTCAGAACACACTGCAGGGACTTCACCAAGAGAAGAGGGAACCTCAATAGGGGTAAGGGGAGGGAGCAAAGGGATCAGGTTAGTGGAAATGGGAGAAAATTATTCAGCTTGAGGTTCTTTAGGTTGGGGAGGGGCAAGAGTGGAGGGGGAGGCAAAAAAGAGGTTCCATCAAGATGAGCTTCAGCTAGGACTTCCACCAAGGGTGGGCAGTCAGAAGTAGGTAGAGAACCAGATTCTGGGTTTTGGGCCAAGTTTCTGGTGGGAGAAGGTGGATCCAGCTGTGGAGTAGTAATTGGTTGTTTAGGGAAAGCTGACAGTCCAGAGGTTGAATTCTTTTTCTTGGGATGTAATCTGAAGCATCTGTTTTCAGTGTGTCCAAAGATCTTACAATTATGAAAATAATATGGTATTTGCTCCATAACTATTTTGTGCCAATAGCCATTGTTAACTGTACCCAACCAAATTTCATCAATTTTAGGTTGAGTGATATCCCTTTCCACTAGGATTCTAGCCACAGAAGGTCTTGACAGGTTAAAGGTGGGAGCATCCAGCTTCATGGGTCTTCCAAGGGCAGTGCCAATGATAAAAGGAACTTGGTGGTTGAAAAAAAGAAGCTTCAATCCAGGCAGCTTAAACCATATAGGAACTATTGGAGGTTCCTTTGAAGGGTCAAAATCAATGGTCCATTTCAGCAGTTTTATAGAGATGTGAACTTCCTTAGCAAAAAGCCTTGCATAATCCTCTTCCTTAGCTAACTGAATCATTATATGCCTTCCATCCATTAGTCCAACTTTCCAAGAACCAACCAGCTTTAAATCATCAAAATACTTCCTTATATCATCCATTTTAGGATGGTTGAATTGAAATTTGCCCACCAGGGTGAATTTTTGAGCCACAGCCAAAGTGTTGATTTCCTGATCAGAGAACACAGCAGCCACCTTGCCTCCTTTTCTGCATAAAGATTTCACATAGGGGCAATCTCCTTTACCAAAAGTAGCATCATGATAGGCTTGGGGGAAGACAAGATTCTCAACATTTTGCAATGTTTCAAAACCCTTCCCCACCACATCAGCAAAAGTGGCTTTAGACCATTGGATGTTAGTTTCTAAATCAATGGGAATAGGAGAGGCCATTAAGAACAGCCACAGCAAACACAGGGTGGACAAACAGAGAAAAGAACCAATGGAACAGTAACTGAAAAGCTCAAGAGAAAACAGTAGCAGAAAAGAGACCTTCAAACCAGTGAAACACCTCCAGTAAGTTTAAGAAGGGTGGGGAGAAAAACAAACACAGTCAGGGAAGGTCAGGTCAGTGAGAAGCAGGACAGCACCATTGAGACAGAAACCCTAGCAGAGCTAGGGAAGCAGTCGCCACCATGAAGAGAGTTTATATATATAAT
>NW_018230553.1:85593-89209 GCF_001263595.1 Phalaenopsis equestris | reverse complement strand
TTGATCAAAAAGGTGGATCTTCAAACCTGGAAAGCACAACCAAACAGAAATGGTAGGAGGTTCAGTGCGAGGGTCAAAATCTACTGTCCATTTTAAAGCCTATATCACCTGATTTTCTATTCGAAGAACTCTTCTCGCAAACAAATGGGTGTAGTCTTCATCATTTGATAATTGAATAAGAATGTGACGACCATCCAATTTACCGATCTTCCAACCCCCTTTTAGCTTCATTTGCTCAAAGTCCTTTCAAATTAGCTCAAGTTTAGGGTTTTCATAAAGAAACTTACCTACTAAGAACAGTTGGCAGGGCGCAGCTAGGGTGGAGATCTCTGCCTTAGTGAGAAAGATTGCAGGTTTGTCGTTTTTACGGAAAGTTTTTTTGAGAAATCCGATTTCAATGCCAAGAGAAAATTGTCGTGGGTTGTGGTGGTATCGTTGCGAAAACATATTCGAAAGAGGGGCGGAGACGGGGTTATCACTGGCGAGGGCGGCGGAGTAGGAACGTCCTGAAGCCATTTCTTCACAGACTCTTCTCCGTCGCAATCGACGAAGCCAACGCGAAATGTCGGCTTCTGTGAGGAGGAAGACGAAGGAGGGAGACGCGATGCGATATGTCGGCTTCAAACAGAGGCGACGAGATGAGATCCATCGGCTTTGAAAGAGACGATGAGATGCGTTTTGTCGGCTTCGAACAGAGACGACGAGACGCGAGCAGCAGTCGACTTCGAAGCCGCGAGCCGACGACGACGGAGAGACGACGCCAGAGAAATGATCTTCAATAAGGGTTGCTAGGGTTTGAAACCCTAGCAGAGCCAAGCGTAGGAGACAACATCATAACATTCACACACACACACACACACACACACACACACACACACACACACACACACACACACACACACACACACAGACACACACACACACACACACACAAGATTTTCATGCGTATGCATTAATATGATTATAAAAGCTAAAGTGACCGTCTAACTATAAAACAGTTGTGCATTAGCTCCTAATGTCAATCTGACTAATAATTAAATGAGCAAAAATTACATATAATTAATATTTGGGGAATTTACATACATACTGCTCAATTCCAATATATTTATATATTTAGTACCTAAATTTTACATTTTACATTTATACAATCCAAATCTTTCATTTTACATCAAACACACCATTAGTTTAATTTTTAAAAGGGGCATTTACATACACACCACACAATTCCTATAAAGTTACAAATCTACCTAAACTTTATTATTAACATTTATACCACCCAAATCTTTTATCACATAAATAATGCCACCATGTTAACTATTAAAAAGTGGAATACACCTTTTCATGCATAGACAAGGTGGTATGCATGTAAAAAATGAAGTCTAGGTGTTAGATATGTAAATACATAAGAATTGATTGGTATGTATGAAAAATATAAATCTTCCAATAAAGATTTCAGTTGCTTCCATAACGAATTAGAGATACCTTTTTTTCTTTTTCTTTTTTCTAAATTGACATCAAACAATGACTATTAAGGAGAATAAACAAAAGTTGAATGCGAGTAAAATTGAAGTTTAGATATTTGAAATGTAAATGCATTACTTCAGTGGTTTGTACGCAAACCTTCCTTTTTCATGCATAAGTAAAATGACACATGTAAATTGAAAATTGGGTGTTGATATGTAAATACGAAGGAATTAAATGGTATGTACGTAAATCTCTTAATTTTCTACATAAAAAATAAAAATAATCAGAAAGATAAAACATATAAATCTTCAATTAAAAAACAGTAATACATTATTTAAGTATTGTGGACAAAAATTTACATTTTATAGTTTACCAAAAGGTTGTCCGAGTCGCACGATGTCAAAGTCTGAAAAAACAGTAAAATGTACCACAACAAATTTCTGGAACAACGGCGAAGCGGCATTTCTCCTCTTGAATCATTGAGCCCCGTGGTCAAAGCAGTGCATCCTCTCGAGTCGACGAGAACAAGGCGAAACGGCGTCATTCGAAGCTCGTTCCTCTCGAGCATAGGGTTGAAGTTAACACAGTAGTTTGCTCCCGCTCTAAAGTCTAGGAGCCTATGATCTTCTCCAACGAGATAGAAGAGGTAGTTGCGGCACTCCTTCGAAATCTAGACCGAAACATTAGAACTCTATGAAACAATCGAACATTTTTTAATTCCTCTTTCTACTAAACCAGAACGACCGCACCCCATTTTACTCTTTTCAGTGCTTTGAAACGTGCTCACATGCGAAGCGCACGCTCCGCATAGAGTGGTCGCACGAATACTATGCAGAGTGTCTATCACGTGCAAAGTGTAGCTTTGCGCCTAAAACACGCTTTTAAAAATACCGACTAAAACATGAAACATCTCATAGAAGATTTCGTATGATATATGGTTTTCCTTATTCCAAATTAATGTTAATGTAGTTGAAAGCAATGAAGTGGAATGCAATGTAAATCAAATTAATGAAATGCAATTATAATGGGTTCCTCACATGGCATTTAAGGAAATCTTTTGCAAATTTAATACACTAAGTAAGAATGTGCAGCGTACAATCAACTTATCAAACAAAGACAATTATCTACATATAATGATATTTAATAGAATATGAAATAACTCCATGTTTTGAATTGGTGATAAATCTATCGCAAAAGAAATTAAACTAGAAGATCTAAAGATCATATAGAAGCATTACAAGATTATAGTTGGCTAAACCATTTCTCCTGTTCAGCTTTGAAGAAAATTATGAATCATAAATTAAATTTGAACATGAATAGTGTAATTAAAATTTCAGTATGACTCATGCACTTATTCCAAACTTAAAAATCATGAGCAAAACATTGCAATTCGACTATTTCATTTTGGCCAGAGTAGTAATAATTATATTTTGTTTAACCTAGCATATAGCTACAATACACCATTTCCAACTAAGTTTTAAATTGTTTGCATAAATTTAAAAGTCAATTACATGTTATTTAAATCAATTCACAACCAAATCGCCACCAAGTACTGAATAGAAAAGATAATAAATACGAGAAGTAATAACAAAGGGAAGAGTTTAAGAGCAATATTAGAAAGGCTAACGTGATTCCAGCACTATTCTTCAAGCATATCATTTGGAACAAGGAGAAATTTACATTCAAAATAAACTCTTTTCATTATCAATAGTGAAAGATAAAGTTTAAAGAGTGTTATCCCCGACAAACATCTAGAGAAAAAAAGATAGCAAATACAGTGAATTAAACAATAAAGATTAACTTTTCAGTTATGCAAAACTACACATGTTCCAGGAGGATACATCTTATGCCAGACCAATAACAAGATAAGCTAACAAAAACATATATATCTGTCGAGATGTGACTGAGATGGAAATAAAGTTGTGAGAATTAATTCTAATTTCCTTAATTAAGAAAATTAGAATTAATTGGTAAATTCCTTAAATTAAGGAAATTAGAATAAATTTGTAATCCCTTAAATTAAAGGAATTAGTTAAATAGTTTCATAGTTTTTCTCCTTTTAATCTCCTATATAATACCTTGTATGATCAATTCAAAGAATAAGACAAAATACAAATTATTGAAATACTTTCCCACATGGTATCAGAGCCCA
>NW_018230553.1:84659-85535 GCF_001263595.1 Phalaenopsis equestris | reverse complement strand
GCCATTCGATCCTTCCGGTTTCCGGTTAGGGTCGGCTCTCTGCGATCTGCGCTCCATCCTCTCCGCTTCGTCCGAGAGGAGCAGCACGTTGCCGCTTCGCTTCGTCTGAGAGGAGTAGCACGTTGTCACGAGAAAGATCGTCTTTTGCCGCTAATCACGCAGATCTGCGTTCTGCGATCTTTGCCGCTGAAGTATTTTCCGTTGTTTGTCGCTGCAATCCTGTGTCTCGGATCTCGCGATCTTTGTCGTTGTTTGGATTCTTTTTATTCGCTGTCTTAACTGTTGCGATTCTTTTATCCACTGCAGGTTGATTTCAGCCTTAATTGCTGCAAATTTTTCATCTCCACCATGTCAATGTCCGAAACCACTATCTACAACTACTCCAACCATTCTGAAGAATACAATGTTGTTCAGAAAATTTGAGAGTTGCAGAATATTTGGGCATCCAACAGGTTCAATGGGAAAAACTATCTCAAATGGTCCCAAATTGTCCGCACATACCTAAAAGGCAAAGAGAGGATTCCGGACCAGAAAAAAGGGATCCAGCCTCTACAGCATAGGAAGAGGAGGATTCCATGATTATGTCCTGGCTATGGGATTTTATAGACCCAACGATCAGTGACACTTCCATGTTCTTGAACACCGCAAAGGAAATCTGGGACTATATCAATCGCACATACTTGAAAGCTCGCGATGTTGCGCTTGTGTATGAAATCAAGGAAAAAATCGGAGCAACCAAACAAGGAGACAAATTTGTCATAGAGTATGCAACTCTACAGAGTATGCAACTCTATTGCAGAGATCACTATCGTGTAATTGAGATGAAATGCCCTGATGATCCTGTCACCTTGAAGAAGTTCATTGAGAAAGATCTGC
>NW_018230553.1:80003-84569 GCF_001263595.1 Phalaenopsis equestris | reverse complement strand
TGTTAGAATCCAAATCCTCGGCTTCAAATCCTCGAGCAGAAGAAAGTCAAAGGAGTGTCATGCTTGAACCACATACTATGGATGGGTTAGCCTTAGCAGCAAAAACAAATCAGGAGAAGTCGAAGAATGATCTACTTAAACACTCGGGTAGAGATAACCAAGGGAAGGAGAACAAAGACAATCTTTGGTGTACTTATTGCAAGAAACCGAGGCATACAAGGGAGAAGTGTTGGAAGTTAAATGGTAAACCTCCAAGCTGAGAATGGGGCAACCGTGGGGAGAAACAAAGGTCTCGAGCGCATATGGCAGAGCAACCCAATATTGAGGAAAAATCAACAATAGGGGGATTCAGTAGTGAAGAAATTGAGAAATTGAGAAACTTGTTGGGATCTCTTGAGAAGTCTTCTGGAGCATGTTCGATAGCTCTTTCAGATAAAACTGTTTGCATGAATGTCTTAGACAAATTATATACCAACTCTTGGATCATTGACTCCGGTGCTACTGACCATATGACCCCTACATCTCAACTCTTCCAGTCCTATACCCCCTGTCCAAGTAATAGAAAAATTATCATGGCCAATGACTCTTTAGCTACTGTTGCAGAGATTGGTGATATACATATTACACCTAGCCTTATCCTGAAAAACGTTCTTCATGTACCCAAACTGTCAACAAGCCTTATGTCCATTCAAAAATTGACTCATGATCTCAAATGTTATGTTATATTTTTCCGCTTATTGTGTTTTTCAGGAACAGGACTCGGGGAGGAGGATTGGACTTGCTAAGGAAATAAGCGGTCTTTACCACCTTGAACCATCCCAGAAAATCAAGAGCAATTTGTCCTCATCTTTCCTTAGTTCCTCAAACAGAGATGTCATTTGGTTGTATCACTTACGTCTTGGTCATCCCTCTTTTAGGGTTCTAAATATAATGTTTCCTCATTTATTCCAATGATTAAATATTTCTGAGTTTCATTGTGACATTTGTGAATTGACAAAACATACCTGTGTATCTTTTCCTATTAGCAATAAAATAAGTTCTCATCCTTTTCATCTGATTCATAGTGACATATGGGATCCTTCCACTATACCTAATGTTTCTGGGGCTCGTTGGTTTGTATCCTTAATTGATGATTGCACCAGGGTTTACATGGCTCTTCCTTCTTAAACAAAAATCTGATGTTAGCACAGTTATACCTAACTTCCATTCAATGGTTCAAAATCAATTTGGGTTCAAAATAAAAGGCTTTAGGACAAACAATGCTAGAGATTGCTTCAACCAAATTCTTTCACCTTATTTTCAATCACAGGGGATTATCCATGACTCATCATGTGTAGACACACCCCAACAAAATGGGGTAACTGAAAGAAAGAATGGGCATGTACTCAACACCACCCAAGCCTTACTCTTTTAAGGGAAAGTTCCTAAATCCTATTGGGGAGAAGTCGTTCTTACTGCCACACACATGATCAATAGACTTCCCTCCCGTGTGTTAGAAAACAATAGCCCCATAGAGGTCCTAAATAGCTTCTATCCTCACTTCAGAACCTCAAATGGCCTCACTCCCAGGGTATTTGGGTGTACTGTCTTTGTTCATGTCCACAAACAACATAGAGGGAAGCTAGATCCCAGAGCCATCAAATGTGTTTTCCTAGGTTACTCCTTCACTCAAAAGGAATATAAGCGTTACAATCCCTCTACCAGAAAATTTTACATCTCTGCAGATGTCACTTTCACTGAAAATAAATCCTTTTTTTCCAAGTCCTCACTTCTCTTTAGGGGGAGATTTCCATGATGGAAGATAGTACTTGTGAGCCCTTTGAACCACTTCAAAACCCTTGACCTTCCACATGTGTCAGCCCGTGTTGTTCAACCTAGATCAAACTCTCCTCCTATTCCAGCTGAACCCGAGTCCGCTGAAACAATCACATCTGAGTCACTTGATCCTGAACTGTGAATTTTGAATAATCTTTTTTCTCAGTGAATACATAGATAATTCAACTATAAATAGGCGAGTACAAGAGATAAAAAGAGGAAAGAAATATTCCTACAATTAAGTAATTCATATAATTATGGAATAAACATAAATACCTATAATTAAGGAATTACTTTTTTTATACTATGACTAAATATAACAAGTATTAAATAGAATTAAAGTAAATAATAATAAAGAGCGTAATTTCACTCCCCCTCAAGGTGGGTTGTACAGATTGTACATACCCAACTTGTTGGTTAGCTCATCAAAACTGGACTTAGGGAGAGCCATGGTGAGAATGTCTGCGGTTTGATCTCTAGAATGAGTATAGACAAATTCAATGATTTCATTGTCCACCTTCTCTGAAATGAAGTTATGATCAATCTCAATGTGTTTCGTTCGGCCATGATGAACAGGATTCTTTACGAGACTGATTGCAGCTTGATTGTCACAGAATATCTTGATAGAATTATCTCTTATAATTCCAAGCTCTTCATCTCTTATAATTCCAAGCTCCTTGAGAAATCTTTTGATCCACATTCCTCCACAGATACCAAGCGTCAGTGCTCTGTATTCTGCTTCTGCACTACTCCAAGATACCACCGATTGTTTCCTGCTTCTCCATGTCACTAGATTGCCGCATACATAAGTGCAATACCCAGAGGTTGATCATCGATTGAATATATCTCCTGCCCAGTCAACATCAGTAAAGACTTCTACCTTTTGACTATCATTCCTTTTGAATAATAATCATTTCCCAGGTGTCATCTTTAAGTATCTTAAGATACGGTTGACATCTCTCATATGTTCCTCAGTAGGACAATTCATGAATTGACTTATTATACTTACTGAAAAAACTTATGTCTGGTCTGGTGTGGGATAAGTAAATAAGTCTTATATCGTCCTTTAGGTAAACTATCATTCTCGATTCCAATCTTTTTATACGGGTCTATTGGAGTGTCTATTGGTTTGCATCCAAGCATACCAGTTTCTTTCAATAGGTCTAATGTGTACTTCCTTTGAGTTACGACTATCCCCATTTTGGATCTTGCAACTTCCATTCCCAAGAAGAACTTCAAGTCTCCGAGGTCCTTGATTTCAAATTCATGGGCTAGAAACTTCTTCAGTTTTGTCAATTCTTCAGTATGATCACCGGTAAAAATGATGTCATCAACATACACAATAAGTACAGTAATCTTCTCGGATCTTTTTTTGAACATTGTATGATCAGTCTGGTTTTGAGTATAACCGCACTTGATTACTGAATTGGTGTACACTTGATTACTGAATTGGTGAATCGGGCAAACCAAGCACGGGGAGATTGTTTGAGACCATACAGAGATTTCTGGAGCTTGCATACTTTGCCACTAGGGAAGGACCTTTCAAGACTAACAAAACCAGGCGGTAAATCCATGTATACAGCCTCTTCAAGATATCCATTAAGGAATGCATTTTTGACATCAAGTTGCATAAGGGAGCAGTCTCGATTTGCTGCAATGGAGAGTAGGATTCTAATGGAGTTCAGTTTGGCTACTGGGGCAAATATCTCTTGGTAGTCAATTTCATATGACTGAGTATAACATTTTGCAACCAGTTGAGCTTTTAACCGATCTATGCTTCCGTCTGTCTTACATTTGATTGTAAATAACCACCTGCATCCTACTGGTTTCGTATCTTAGGGAAAATCAGACGCAATCCACGTTCCACTCTTTTCTAGTGCAGCAACTTCTTCATTCACAGCTTTTCTCCATTCCGGGTGTGAGAGAGCTTCCTGAATAGAATTCGGAACCTTTATGCTGTCAATAGCAGTTACAAATGCATGATAATGAGGAGATACTCTCTCTCATAGGAAACAAATCGGGCAATAGGATGTTGAGTGCAAAGAACATCAGAATCATCTTTCACAGGCGGGGTAAGCTCATAATCACTAGTGTCTATAGATTCCGTACCTGAGTGAGTTTCAGAGGGTTTTGGAGCAGAATTAGATTCTTGGATCGTAGTTGGAAGCGGTGTTAGGTTCTCTATTCTTTCAGCAGTTCTGTTTCGTCTTGTATAGACCTGAGGTTCCTGGGGTGTGGGTTGTGTAGACTGAGGAGGTTGAATAGGAGAAGGTGTGGGTTGTGTAGGTTGAGGAGGTTGTATAGGAGATGGAGGAGGTTTGACAGTCGGTGAGGGACCCGTGTCAGTTGGTAAAGGAACACAGGGCTGTTGTTCACTACGACTACTCTTCCCCTGAATGACAGACCCTCGGTAGTATAATTGATGCTCAAAAAATGTGACATCCATAGAATTATAGACCTTTTTAGTTGAAAGACAATATCACTTATAGCCTTTCTTGTTGGTTGAATACCCTATGAATATGCATTTGACAGATTTGGGGTCTAATTTACTGCGGTGTTGTTTGTGAATATGAACAAAGACGGAGCAACCAAATAGTTTGGTAGAGACAACTGAAAAGAGTGTACAGGTATTTGGAAAGAAGCGAAGGAGGACATCAATTGGACTACGGCAACCCAGAATACGAGAGAGCATTCGATTTATGAGGTAGGCAGCGGTCAATGTTGTCTCGCCCCAATAACATTTAGGGAAAG